>NC_056735.1:1147410509-1147710509 GCF_019279795.1 Protopterus annectens
GGAATGTGACTGTATCCACACAATGTGTAGAAACAGCAGCAATCTGACTTACTGTGCTCAACTGGGCACTAATGAACTCCAGGCTTTATACTGGTTTTAGCTTTGATTTGGAGATGTTGACTAAACTTCTTAGTCTCAGACAAAGGTTTCTGGAATGTTCTAAGAGATGCCTGGTTGGAGTAGTGTGGGGCCAGTCATCTAAATATGGAAACACTCAGAATCCCAGCAGTTTAATTTGAGCTGCTACCACTACCATGCACTTGGTAAACACCTTGGGGGCTGTGGTGAGACTAAATAGCAAGGATCTGAACGGATAGTGACTATCTCCCAGCTGAAAGTGCAGAAATCTTCGGGATCATCTGTTCATTTTGATGTAATAGTATGCATCCTGAATATCAACTGAGGACATCCAATCATCCTTGCAAAGAAACGGTAGAATGGACTGAACTGTGACCGTTCAGAACTTTGACTTCACAAACTGGTTCAATTTGCTTAGATCCAGAATTGGTCTCGGGCACTAAAATTGCCTTGCGTAAGTTCTGAATACTGTTTGGTCTGGTGAGACCTCCTGGGTGACTCTTTTGTCCAGCAGCTTTTAAATCTCTTGAGCTGCAGCTTCTCTCTAACTGGGTGGAATGTCAGGAAGCTTTCTTAATTGGTTCATGGAATCTGGGAAAATGGTATGAAATAATCTCTGGATATTATTTTTAACATCTAAAATTTTTTTGCTATAAAAGTCCAGGCATCTGTGTGCAAGGACAAGTGCCCCCCACTGCCTCCAGAGGTGAGCAATCGGGCAACCCTACAGGAGCACTGAAAGGGTCTATCCAGAAGAGAATCTCAGAAACCCTGGTTTTGTGGGCCTCCTCTGCCATGAGAAATGGCATCTTCCATTTCAACTCCCCCTTTGCCCTGGAGGAGTTAACCCCACATGAATCCTGGAAAGATCCCTGGGATTTATCAACCTACATTTTCTTGCCCCCTCTTTGATTCTGGGAGAAAGGTCATTGAGGAGTATAAAATCAAATCCCTATGGCAGACAGGGTCTTTCCTTCATGTTCACTTTGGGAAAGCATCTCTTTTACAGAAGGGCCAAACAAGGACATTCCAGCTAAAGGAGCACTGATGAAAGAAGACTTGAAAGGCTCCACAAAATCACATGAACACATCCAGATATGTCTCATAATGGCAATGCCTGAATCGGTAGCCCATGAGGTACCCTCTGCAGCATGGGATATTAACCTCATGGAAACATTGGGAATGGATAATAGAGTGGCCAGTTGAGAAGATCTCTCATACTTCCCCACAGACATGGACTCTGATTTGGAGAGATCATTGGTCAAATCCCTCTACAGCCTCAAAGTGCACTAATAATTCATGGATCTCAAGGCAAAGGTCGTCGAAGCAAAAATGCACTTCCCAAATCTGTCCAACACCCTTGACTCTCTGCTGGGGAATGGACAAAGGAGCTCTGCTCAGCTAGCTCCTTTTTTGTTGCTGCCACCACAATGATAGCATCAACAAGGACTCCTTTGCTCCAATGAGGTCTGTCCTTCGGAAGTGACAAACTTGACTGGACAACAGGATATTGGCTCAACAGAGACCAGTTCCTTCCATGCCCCGTGATAGACTGGGTTGATAACCACATCAGCTGAGGGAGTCATTCAAAATGTAGATGAACCAGAATCAAAAGCTTACAGAAAAACTGACTCCTGTTTGGGGGGGGGGGGATCGGAAGACCATCCACCATTTTACTTAATCTCTAGGATGTCTCTAAATGAGATGTCATCCAATGGAGACCTGGGAGACCCTTCCTCTTCCTCAAAGTCAACATACTCTGTAATACATTCCATAGTAGAATCTATGTGCCACGATTTTCTTTCACGGGACCTCCACAGTGGGATGTTCCTGGGAGGTATGCAAAGAGATGGGAATTCCTGTAGAGAAATTGTCCAGATGCTAGATGGTACCAGCTGTCCAAAGAAAAGTGAGAGATTGGATCTCTCAGATGAGAGAACTCTCTCCACTACCTCGAATGCAGATGGACCGGGAGAAGCCATGGCAGATTACACTACGGCTGAAACCTCCAAAACAGCCAAGCCTCAATCCTGCCCAAATCCATGCCTTGAGGAGGGAGCTAGACCCAAGCTATCTACAGTTGAAGTTCCTAGGGGCAAGCACGGCTCTGACAACATCAGATTAAACCCTGGTCCCCTGGATCTGGCACCAATGCTTTGCCTCTGAGATTCATCCAGATCCAAGAGAATAGGAGCAGAACCAGTCAGGGAAATGTCACAGTAGAAGACCTAGTCATCTTTGGATCTGACACCAACATTCTTGGGGTTCTTAGATCTGAGGGCTCCAAAATCATGGGATGGATCGGAGAAGGAGAAATCACTACCTGGGAAGTGGAGGGGAAGGCTCACAGATCTGATGAGAGACAGAATAACCCCCATTTGAATTTGAGCTCTGAGGAGTTTCCTCATCATCCTATCCACATCAACCTTGGAAAGACTTATGGAGGATCTAATGGAAGAGGTTGTGGACTGTAGTCTCATTTCTCTCCTTAGTGTGGTTTGTAAAAATGGGGACTGGATCCAAGGAGAAATTGGGTCAACTGTGAAACCTGGGTGAATGAGTTCAAACACACTTCAATAAGGTAATGGAGGTTTTTGGACTTAAGTGCTGCTTGGAAGACTTTATCAGTATGGCAATCTGATCCAAGGATTTAGGATCTGATTCTTTTTTTAGGATATGATGAGATCAGATCTGAAGTTCTTTGGATCTTCTGAGGAGACTCCAAAGAAACCATTGTGGGAGCTGAGGTCCTCAGATTAGGTAGGGGATCTCTTATGAAACTCAGAAGTTTTAGGATGTTTGCTGGGTGTTTGAGCTCCTGATGAAGAAGATGAAAAATATGAAGATGGAGGTAGCAATCCCTTTAGTATGAGTGTGTTCTTTCTATCTGAAATTGCTCTTGAGTTAAAAGTGGCACAAATAGAGCAATCAGTGTTTAGGTGTGCCGCTCCTAGGCAATAAACATACTCCCTGTGGGCATCAGAATTTGGAATTCTGTGCCCACAAGAAGTGCACTTTTTTAAAACCAGGTGGTTTCTTGGCCGTAATTAATAGTAATGGAAAAAGGAGAGAATAACATTTTTTTTGTAATGTACATAATTACAATAGGATAGTAAACTACCAGCAGTGGTAGAAAGAGTACCCTATAAAGGGTAAGAAAAGAAAGAAGGTAAAAGTAAAACTGGTGCCAACAATGGTACAGAAGGAAATTGCCAAAAAGGTAGAAGGAATGATAAAAGGCCTAGCGTACAGAGAAAACCTGTGAAAACTGGAGAAGCCCAATGAAAAGAAAGGGAGGATAGCCAAAAAACTTTCTTCTTTCGGCTGCTTATGTTAGGGGTCGCCACAGTGGATCATCTGTTTCCATTTCTTCCTGTCCTCTGCATCTTGCTCTGTCACACCAACCAGCTGCATGCTCTGTCTCACCACATCCATAAATATTACCTTAGGCCTTCCTCTTTTCCTGTTACCTGGCAGCCTCATCCTTAGCATCTTTTTCCCAATATACTCTGCATCCCTCCTCAGCACATGTTCAAACCAACATAACCTTACCTCTCTAGCTTTGTCTCCAAACCTTCCGACCTGGGCTGACCCACTAATATACTTATTCCTAATTCTGTCCATGCCTCGTCGCACCCAGTGCAAATATTAACATCTTTAAGTCTGCCACATCCAGCTCTGACACCTGCCTTTTTGTCAATGCCACTGTCACCAACCAATATAATATAGCTGGTCTCACTACCCTCTTGCAGACCTTCCCTTTCACTCTTACCGGTACTCATCTGTCACAAATCACTCCTGACACTCTTCTCCACCCACTCCATCCTGCCTGTATTCTCTTCTTCACCTCTCTTCCACACTCACCATTACTCTTAACTGTTGATCCCAAGTATTTAAACTCATCCACCTTCCCCACCTCTACTCCATGCATCCTCACCATTCCTCTATCCTCTCTCTCATTCACGCATATTCTGTCTTAGTCCTGCTGACCTTCATTCCTCTTCTCTCTAGAGCATATCTCCACCTCTCCAGGGTCTGCTCCACCTGTTCCCTACTTTCACTACAGATCACAATGTCATCTGCAAACATCATAGTCCACGGAGACTCCTGTCTGATCTCGTCTGTCAACCTGTCCATCACCATTGCAAATAAGAAAGGGCTCAGAGCTGATCCTTAATGTAATCCCACCTCCATCTTAAATGCATCCATCACTCCCACCGCAGACCTCACTGCTTTCACACTACCCTTGTACATATCCTGTACCACTCTTGCATACTTCTCTGACACTCCCGACTTCCTCATACAATACCACAACTCCTCTGTAGGCACCCTGTCATTTGCTTTCTCTAAGTCCACAAAGACACAATGCAACTCCTTCTGACCTTGTCTGTACTTCTCCATCAACACTCTCAGAGCAAACATAGCATCTGTAGTGCTCTTTCCTGGCATGAAACCATACTGCTGATCACTAATCATCACCTCCCTTCTCAACCTAGCTTCCACTACTCTTTCCCATAACTTCATGCTGTGACTGATCATTTTAATCCCTCTGTAGTTATTACAGCTCTGCACATCACACTTATTCGTAAAAATGGGTACCAAAACACTTTTTTTCTCCATTCCTCAGGCATCCTTTCCCTTTCCAAGATTTCATTAAACAATCTAGTTAAAAACTCCACTGCCATTTCACCTAATCACCTCCATGCTTCCACAGGTATGTCATCTGGACCAGCAGCCTTTCCATTCTTCATCCTCTTCATAGCTATCCTTACTTCCTCCTTGCTAATCCACTGCACTTCATGATTCACTATCCGCAGATCATCCAACCGTCTCTCCCTCTCATTCTCTTCATTCATCAGCACCTCAAATTACTCTTTCCATCTGCTCAACACACTCTCCTTGCTTGTGAGTACATTTCCCTCATTATCCTTTATCACCTTTACCTGCTGCACATCTTTCCTAGCTCGGTCCCTCTGTCTAGCCAATCAGTACAAGTCCTTTCCTCCATTCTTAGTGTCCAACCTTTCATACAACTCTTCATACGCCTTATCCTTAGCCTTTGCCACCTCTCTCTTTGCCATGCACCTCATCTCCTTATACTCTTGTCTACTTTCTTCATCTCTGACAATCCCATGTCTTCTTCACCAACCTCTTTCTCTGTATACTCTCCTGTACTTCTTCATTCCACCACCAAGTCTCCTTGTCCTCCTTCCTCTTTCCAGATGTCACACCAAGCACCTTTCTAGCCATCTCCCTTACTAGCTCTGCTGTAGTTACCCAGCTATTCAGTAACTCTTCACTGCCACTCAGTGCCTGTCTTAACTCTTCCCTGAACTCCACCTCACAATTACCATTTTTCAATTTCCACCATTTGATCCTTGGTGCTGCCCTCACACTCCTCCTCCTCTTCTTGAACACCAATGTCATCCTACAAACCACCATCCTATGCTGCCTAACTACACTTTCCTCTGCCACCACTTTACAGTCTCCAATCTCCTTCAGACTGGCCCTTTTACATAAGATATAATCCACCTGTGTGCATCTTCCTCCACTCTTGTATGTCACCCTATGCTCCTCCCTCTTGTTAAAATACATATTCAACATAGTCGTGTCCATCCTTTTTGCAAACTCCACTACCATCGTACCTTCTGCATTCCTTTGCTTAACACCATACCTACCCATCACTTCCTCATCCCCTCTGTTCCCTTCACCAACATGCTCATTGAAATCTGCTCCAATCACCAGTCTCTCACCCTTGGGTACAGTCATCACCACTTCGTCCATCTCACTCCAAAATTTTTCTTTCTCATCCATCGCACACCCAGCTTGTGGAGCATATGCACTAACAACATTCACCATTACACCATCAATTTCCAGCTTCATAAACATCACTCTATCCAACACTCTTTTCACCTCCAAAACACTCTTAGCATACTGTTCCTTCAGGAAACCCCTATGCCATTTCTCCTCCCATCCACACCATGATAAAACAATTTGAACCTACCTCTGATACACCTAGCCTTGCTCCCCTTCCATCTGGTCTCTTGCATCATATCAGCTAGCTCTCTCCCTATACCAGTTCAAAGTTCCGACCCTCACTATCACAGTCCTATCCTTTACCTGCCTTCGAGCATGCCTTCCCCCTCTCCTCTTTCGGCCAACAGTAGCCCAATTTCTGCCAGCACTCTGTTGGCCAACAGTACTGGTGGCGGTTGTTGTTAACCCGGGCCTCGACTGATCTGGTATGTATATCTGTACTGTTGTCCACATGTATGATTTGGCAAAATGTTATGCCGGATGCCCTTCCTGATGCAACCCTCCCCATTTATCTGGGCTTGGGACCGGCACAAAGAAATGCACTGGCTTGTGTATCCCCAAAAAACTAGAAGAAAAAATATTTTCTGAAAAATAGCTACTCGCAAAACCTTGCAACAATCTGAAATAAGCTCTTGAGAGAGGATCCGTGTCTGTGTGAGATGGCCGCAAATGAGATCTGAGATACTGTAGGTTGACTGGAGCATTATGGGTAGCGGGAGGAGCACAACAATTGGATCCATAAGTCTGTGGCATGTGGCTGAGTCAGATCTGAGTTCAGATCTGTAACACAGGTGTTGAGGAAGAATGCAAAAGACAACATCAGATAGTATTTTATCGTTTAGAAAAAATTGTGTATGGGTTAGTTGAAGTGTGGGGTCTAACCAGTTCAGAGCACATAAGCAGAGCAATGGTGAGCTCTGTGAGACAGGTTAGCTGCAAACCTGGCATTGCTCCAGTTGTGATTTAAGAGAGATTTGGATATTAGTCAAAATAGATGAGCTAAAGAGAAAAGAGGGTAAAAGATAAAAGTTAGCTAGGGTGATTCTACTAGAAGGAGTAAGGAATTTTTATTTGCTCTATATTGCAGACCTAGTTTTTTAAGAGTTTTTTTTTATATTGTTTTGTATGTGCAGATCAAACTTTAAGTTGTCACCTATGGTGACTCCAAGCAACTTGGTATGGGTAACTACTTCAATAGCTGTATTATTTAGAGAAATAATGTGGAAGTTACTTTTAGTATTGGCTTGAGACTTTGGAAAAACAGTAGTAGTTTAGTCTTTTTGGGACTGAGTAAAAGTTGGTTTTGATATAGCCACAGTTCAACTGAGTTAAAGGCGTCTTGTGCCATGGATTGTTGTAGTGGGTTGTCAGATGAGCAGATGAGAGTAGAGTAATCTGCATACTGAATAATAATACTGCAGAGAGGAGGTATATAGGTTATTGATTAAAATGTTAAAGAGCAGTGGACCAGTGATAGAACCTTGAGGAGCACCTGTTTTAACTAGGAGAAAAGTAGACAGAGAAAAGAGACATTTGACAGATAGGTAGTTAGAGAACCATAGAAGTGTTGGTTTTGAATGGTCTGGAGAGGACATCTGACTTAGAAGTTTCTCATGTGGCACAGACTCAACGGCTTTTGAGAGCTCTAGAAAAACAGAAGAGAGAAACTTTCCTTGATCTCTAGCCTTATTACTGATGTCAGAAATGTTGAGGAGAGCTTTTGTGGAGCTATGGCCTGGTCAGAAACTCTGTTGTGTTGGGGCTAGGATATCATTTTGTAAGAGGTGTTGAAGGAGTTGTTTATGAATATACTTTTCCAGGATCTTAGAGTGGACAAGATGGCAATTGGCCTAAAGTTAGAGATCTCATGAGAGTTGCCTCGTTTAAGGATAGGAATAATACATTTTTTCCACAAGGCAGGGACATTGGAGTCCTGAATAGACCTGTTGAGAATTTTGACTGGGTATGCAATAAAGTCTGCAGCAAGCTTAAGGTACCCAGCAGGGAGATCATCAGCAGAAGGAGAACAGGGTTTCAGTTTCTTTAGTAGCTATCCAACATATGATGTGGAGACAGGTAGGAGATTAAAGGCAGGGATGTCAGGGCTAATAGAGTTTTGAGGTTGATTAAATGGTTGGGGAGAGCTAGTGGTAAGAGAGGCTATGATATAGATGAAGAAAGTATTAAATTCGGTAGCTGTTTCTGAAGGAGATATGTCTGGTTAAGGGTTTGGTGAGGAAGAAGTGCTAGGTTGAAGAATTTCCTTAACTGAGATTCAGAATTTCTTTGGATTTTTTTGTGATTATCTCTTGGGTCTGTATAATAATTTTTTTTGTCTATGTGAATTTGCTTCTTGGTGAGGTTATACAACTCTGTATAGATGTAAGGTTTAAGGGGTTTTATCTTTGTGCCATTGTTTCGAAGCTTTGACAGATTTTTGCATCAGAATTCTAGTTGAATGAGTCAGCAAGGGGGGGGGTGAGTATTTTTTAATCTTTTATTTCTGGTAGGGGCAAGAGTATTTAAAATATTCATGAATATATTGTTGAATCTGTTTATGGCTTTGTCTAGGGTAGGGTTTTGAGTAGAGACCAGGATTTTAGTAAACGGAGTGCATCAGAATGAAAGTTAGAAAGATTTTGGGTAGCTCTATATTGATGTTTTTGTAGTTGGCGGGTGATTTCTCTATTGGAGAATATAGGGTGATGGTCACTAAGGGAATCAGGTTAGCATACTTGCTGGGGTTGGAGACGAGTATCCAATCAAGGATAGAATTTTTATGATTCAGTTTGTTGAGTCGAGTAGAAGAGATTAACTGTTTGAGCCCCTACAAGTTGACTAATAGTCGATTTGTTAGATGTCGCAGATAACCAGTAAATATTAACAACTCTAAGATAACTGTGTCAATAGTAATATTTGTAGTTATCCAGCAAAGAATCTCTTCTAATAAGCTAGTATAACTACCTGGTAGAATGTATAGGGCAGTTATACATAGCTTCTTATGTTTATTAACACTGAGAAGAGACGTAAGAAGTTCTGCATTTTGGAAGATTTGTATGTTAGTTTTGAGGGGTGAGAGAGTTATACAGTTGTATACAATTGGACCCCCCCTTTTTGTGTAGTCTGTCATATCAAATTATACTGTAGCCAAGAGACGAAATTTCAGAATCTTTTAAGTGGGGTTTTAGCCATGTTTCAGACATGACAGTAATATATGATGAATATTAAAGAAACCATGCTTGAAGGTCTGTAACTTTGTTCAGAATACTATGAATATTAATGGGGGTAAGGTGAAGTTTTGTGGGTGTACAGGAGTTAGGGGTAGAGGAGAGTGGAATGGATGAGACTGAGAGGCTGGGGTCCAGATGTATGTCACCACAAAGAAGGATTTTACAGAAGAGGGACTGGGATTAGTTACTGTTTTGTAAAGTATAAGAATTTATGCTGCATAATATACCTACTTTTTGATGTTTTTTTTAATCACTTGTGATTCGTGGTGCTCAAATTTCAACCAGTCCTCTATGATGACACCCCATAATTTTGTGTGGTTTACAAGTTCTACCATGGTGTTTTTAGCAGAGATGATAATGAATAGTGTTGTTTTGGTAGAGATGTGTTTTAGGGTGAAGAGCAGTAATTTAATTATTTTGTATTTAAAAGAAGTTGCAAATTATTTATCCATTTTTCTATCAATAAGCAGGATTATTGTGTAAAGTCTTGGAGTTTAGACAGAGATTTGGTAGTGCACATTAGGGTTGGGTCATCAGTGTACTGAACTAGGGTAACTTTATTTAGCAGTGTAGAGGTCATTAATGAATATCTTCAAAGGTATGGGGCCAAGTATAGATTCATGTGGGATACCAATACTTCCTGGCAAGAAGATGGAGAATGTCTTACCATAACATTCCATCTGTGTTGTCGATCTTCACTAATCCTTGACTATGTGCACAGTTCTGAGCCTCAGAACTGACTCGGCCATTTATTTCAGCTCGTGCCTTCCAAACTCTCGAGCTAGGCTTTACCCATAATGCTCCACTCGAAATCACCTCAGATCGAGTTTGCCCAAAATATTGCCAGACAATTAGCAAGTAAGAATAAGAGACCAGATATGTGCCACTAATGTAAAGCCAGTTCTGGAAAAATTCGATCCACTAAGAATCTTAGGCTGGGGGAAGGAGGGGGAATGTGAAGTATTAGTGAATATCGATAACACAGATGGAACGTTATGGTAAGACATAACTTCTTTATCTGATGTTGTCAATCTTCAGATAATCCTTGACTGTGGGACAGAGTCTCTAGCTACCTGCATCTTGGGAGGTCTCATGGAAGAATATTCCTTAGCATCATTGAACCGAATGATGCTCGTCCCCTAGATACCTGATCCAATTTGTAATGAGTGATAAAAAGTATGAGGAGAAGACCAAGTGGCTGCTGCACAGATATCATTTGAAGAAGCTCTGGCATGAAAAACTGCAGAAGTTGCCACCGCTCTTGTTGAGTGTGCTGGACATGAAGGGCAGAGCCCTTATGACTGACAGACAAATGTGATACGATCTTTGAGCCATTTTGCCAAAGTAACCTTAGAAACTGGGTTACCTAAAGAAAGCGAGGAAAAAGCAACAAACAGTTGGTCAGATTTTCTGAAATCCTTTGTTCTATGGAGATAAAAATGTAGCTGCCTGTGGACATCTAATGAATGAAGGGAATACTCCCCTTTATTAGAAAAATTAGGGAAAAAGACCAGTAGTTGAAGTGTCTGATTGGTATTAGATTCTGAGACCACCTTCAGTAAAAAGGATGGATTAGTCCCAAGGAAGACCCCCTCTTTGTGAAATATTATGTAGGGTGATTTGCAGGACAAGGCCTGAAGTCCAGATACTCTTCTGGCAGATGTAATAGCCACTAAAAATAAAGTTTTCCAAGTCAGAAACGTTAAGTCACAAGTAGCTGAGGGTTCAAAAGGAGACAAAGTAAGTGACTGAAGAACTAGTGTTAGATTGCAAGGAGGAATGGGTTCTTTAAATGGAGGTCTTAATATATGGGCTCCCTTTAAAAAGGCTTTACAAAGTTTGTGTGACATAAGGGATGAACCATCAAACCCCATATGGATATTCGAGATTACTGCTAGATGGACTTTATTTGTTGAGGTAGAAGAATGAGACTGATAGAGGTTAGCTAAAAAATCCAAAACTTTATGAACAGGGGTCGAATAAGGATCATGTTCATTTATAAGAGCCCAACTTGCATATTTTTCCCATTTACTTTGATACAATTTCCTAGTTGAAGGTTTGTGATGGGCTACAATGACTTGATGGATAGGAAGGATGCCTGGCAATTATGGGAATTTGAGAAGCCACGCCATGAGCTTGAGATGATGGAGGTTTGGATGAACCATGCCCTCCGGATGAGACCTCAGATATGTAGCTGGGTCCAGTATCCATGGTTTACAAAGAGGATGAGGTCAAAGGAAGGGAAACCAAACTTGTCGCGGCCAAAATGGGGCAATAAGAATTACTGAGTTCTCTGACCTCTTGGCTTTCTTTAGAAACTGTGATATTAAGGGAGTTGGGGAAAGGCATAAGAAGAATAGGGGGGCCAATCGTGGAGAAGAGCATCTCTGGGTGACTCCCCCAGAGGGGGGATTAGGGAAAAGTAACTACTCCACTTGTGAGGGTTGTAAATTTGACTTTTTATAATTTATTGTGATGCCTAGAGATGCACAGAGATGCAGAGTGTAATCTCTTGCCTGTTCTGACACCTGGTGGTAGAGGTGAAGAGCCTTTCATTGAGGTATGGAAAAACTTGAAATCCTTACAGTCTGAGATGAGCTGCTACCACTGCCATGCATTTACTGAACACCCTGGGGGTTGAGGTGAGTCCAAAGGGCAGTGCTCTGAATTGGAAATAACTGGCTCCCAGCCAGAAGTGCAAGAACCTCCTGGAGTTTGTCCATTTTTGTGTGGTAGTACATGTCCTGGAGGTCTATAGACCACATCAAATCATCCTTTATGAATGGAAGTATAGACTGTACCTAGACCATCTGAAATATGGTTTTCTGTACTGCCTTGTTGAACTGGCTGAGATCCAAAATGGGTCTCCAGTCCCCTGTTATTTTAGGCACTAAAAAGAGCCTTGAGTAAAACTTGGCTCCCATTTGGTCTGGTGGGACTTTTTTGGAAGACTATTTTGTCAAACAGTGTCTGGATTTCTGTTACTGCTGCTTTCCTGTGATTGGTGGAACATCCGGTAGTCTTTTTTGGGGGTTTTGGACTTATAGAATGAGGACTATTGTAACCTCTGGATATGATTCCCTGCACCCGTTTGTCTGAAGTTAACAGTTGCCAGGTGAGTTGGTGCAGGGATAACTGTCCCCCAACTGCCTCTAGAGGAAGGCAATTGGGCATCAGTTCAGGAGTGCTGGTAGGAAGTACCAGAGAAGGAATCTCTGGATCCCTGGTTCTTCGGGCCACTTCTGCCTCTAGGGCGGTGTCTTCCATTACTTCCCCCTCTGCCCCGGGGAAAGTCTTTGCCACGTGAATCCTGGACAAGCCCTTATGATTTATTAAACCATAGTCTCCAACTTCCCTGGCTCCTAGAATAAAGCTGTTGGGGAGTGGTGAAATGTACGTCTACAGCTGAAAGAGTCTTCCCATCTTTCTCACATCTTTTACCTTAGGACCAAAAAAGGATGATCCATCAAATGGAGTGTTCTTGAATGAATGGCTCCACAAAGTCACACAAGTGCATCCAGGAGTACCTTCTAATGGCTATTCCTGAACCTGCCACTCTTGTCGTCCCTTCAGCTGCATGGGCAATCAGCCTCATAGCCGAGTTAAATTGCTTCAAGTGTGGTGAGCTGAGAAGCAACTTTGTCCCTTACCTCTTTGGCTACTGCTCCTGAGAAGGTATCAGACAGCTCTTTAATTAGATCCCTCTGTAACCTTATAAAGTGTGCCATGTAGTTCAAGGACCTGAGAGCAAAGGTCGATGAAGCATAAACGCACTTCCCAAACCTATTCATAGTCCTAGACTCCTTATTAGGAGGATTGATAGTTGGAATTTCCTCAACAAGTTCCTTCTTAGTGGCTACTTCTATCACCATGGCATCCATGGGTATGCCTTTAGACCAATGTTGCTCTTCTTTGGGGGCAGAAAGGATCCAGTCAGGTCTCTTGGGGATTGGTTCGATGGAGTCTGGCATCTTCCATGCCCACTCAGTGATCAGTTTAATAAGCTCATCAGTGGGCAGAGAGATCCAAGAGGCAGAAGGTTGGGCATGAAAAGCCTCCAGGTATACCAACTCCTCTGAAGATTGAATGGAAGACCAGCCATCCCTCTGCTAAAGGCTCTGTAGGGTGTCCCAGAAGGAAACATCATCAGGGAGTGACCTGAGGGCACCTTCCCCTTTATCAAAGTCAGTATCTTCGGTGAAGGACTCCTCCAGGGTGTCTAAGTGCTTCCTCTTGCACTTTTTCTTAGCAGGTACTTCCTTCTGAGGATGTTCCGGGGAAGTGTCCAAAGAGGAAACCACCAATGAGGGTCTTTCCTTGAGCTTTTGTGGCCACTGTCCCGCGGAAGAGAGTGATGGAAGCTCTGGTCGATGAGATGTAGAAGTCTGGCCCGACAGGGATGGCTAAGTCTGTGAGTCCCCAATGGACAAAGATTTCTACATGATTTGGAAAGCTGGCCCCCCCCATAGAGGGATGGGAGTCCAGAACTGAAATAGACTCCTTTGGAACTGAGGTCCCACCCTGCACCAGGGAGGTGATCCTTGAAACCAAAGCCTGGGTCGATCCAATGAAAGCTGAAGCGCCAAGGGTCATGAAAGGCTCCAAAATTAATGAAGTTGATCCATGCACCTCAGAACCAGCCAGGGAGTCTCAACCCTAGGAGTTCTCTGATGCTGAAAGCCCAGAGGCACTCAAGGCAACCCTTGGTTCTGGAAAAGAAGTTGCTACTGGAACTGAGACAGTCGAAGCTGGGAATTTCGGAACTGTGGGCTCCAATGACTCATTAGGAATATGGTGTCATGATAGGGCCAGTCCTGGTGCCGGTTTGGCTAAGAACCAAAGTCAATCCCCTCGCCATTAGGAGCTGGTCCACCAGTCTCACAATGTCCGATTCAGAGCCACTCTTAGTGGATTGAACTGAAGCAGTCGAAGAAGACTAGTGGGTCTCAAATCAACAAAGGGGCTTGGTGGTGTATCCTTGAATGGGTTTATAGAAGTAGAATATCTGGATCTTGGAACAACTGACTGCTCCAGTACTGATGAGTCCTTTGGTGCTGAGGCAGTTGAAGTCGACTCTGAAGTCTTGGTAGGTGCTGAATTATTTTTGCCATTTGGTGCCGAGGAACTCTTTGACACCAAAAGCTGCTTGGAAACCTTTTTAGGTGGTTTCAAAGTGCTAGGAACTGAGGAAGTTCCCTTCTTAGAAGAAGAGGATGCTGATGATGATTATAAAGAACTGGCTTCCATTTTGGACCCAGAAATGGCCTCTTCAGTCACCTTTTAGCAGTCCTTTAGGTTTCTACTTTTGTTGAGTGTCCTAGCTGAGAAACCATGGCATATTGAACAATCCTCCTGCAGGTGAACTTTACCTAGGCAATAAACACACCACACATGCCCATTTGAGTTGGGCATTTTCCTCTCACATTTCTGACACCTTTTAAATCCTGAGGTGCCCTTAGATGACTTGGCTGGGGATTCAGATATATCACCCATAATGAACCCCCCCCCCCCACACACACACCAGAAAAAAGAAACTTCTTTTTTTTCAATAACAGGGAAAATGAAAGGAAATACCAATAGTATTTAAAATAATACCTGAATAGATACAAAGAAGTACCAACAATGGTAATGAGGAAAGAACTACCAATGGTAGTGAAGCAGAGTGAGGGGGACACACACACACACGTGCACACACACACACACTATTAAGATAATGAGAGGAGTGGGTAGAAAAAAAAGACACTAGAGATAAAAGGGAGACTTATAAAAGAGAAAAAAATATATTTTAAAGAAAAAAAAACTTACTTTAAGTATAAGCCAAAGCTCGAGAGGGGTCATACACGTCTGACACATGAAGAGGCAAATGAGATCTGAGGTAATTTTGAGAGGAGCATTATGGGTAAAGCCTAGTTTAAGAGTTTGGAAGGTGCAAGCTGAAATAAATGGCCGAGTTGGTTCAGAGACTCAGAACCGAGCCCACAGTCAAGGATTATGTGAAGACTGACAACATCAGATTCATTTTTACATTTCACTGCTTGTGCTCTGAGAAGTAGCTATGGAACTATTGCAGTGAAGAGCTGGTAAGCCCTAAGGATAATACGTTTATGTAAAAGTTTCTAGTGGGATTATTGAAAAGATTTTGATAAGTCTAGGAAATGGTGAACACTAGGCTTCTGGTGTTTCTGTGGGTATTGACAGTATTAACAAATTTAAGCAAAGCAATAATTGTGCTGTGATGAGGATGAACACTATATTGGGTTGAAGACAAAAACTGGTTATTTATCAAATAGTTTATAAGTTGCTTATGAATACATTTTTCAAATATTTTTGATAGGAGAGAGAAAATAGCAATTGGCCTATAGTTTTAAAAATCTGTATTGATCCCACCCTTGTGAGGTGGAATAATGGATGATTTTTTCCATAGCGAGGGCACTTTACTTGCAATTATAGATCAATTTATCAGAATTTAAACTGGATAGGCAATAGCCTCGGCTGCTATTTTAACTCATTCCTTCCAATGGAGCTCTGTAAATTTGCACTGTAACTTCCAATGGACAGAGCCTAAGCTTTTTGATAGAACTGAATTATGTCCTCACTTTTCAAACAAATGTTCATATCTCGGGAACCACAGTGGTTTCTAAAGAAGTGTAAATGGCAAACTCTTCTCACAAACTATTTTTATAGTGGTAGTGTTCTTTAGATTATATGCATTGAACTGAATTTTATAAGTCATAGTAAACACAATAGATATTACATTTGCAATATTTGTAAACAATTTACAGTATCTCAGCAATCACTCAAGTTACATATATACTGTCAGCAGCATTTTGTTCATCCAGCTGAGAGCTTTCCTATGAGGCTAAGCAGTTCTATCCGTATTACTTAGTTATGATATTCAGAAAAACATGGCATTTAGGATGATATAAACAGAGGTCAAACAGCAATACAGTTGTGATTGCCATGGTGCAAACTTAAAGATTAACCCCCGGATTCATGAAGCTCGGCGCAAGGCTGGTGTAAGGCCTGCGCCGGCCGTGCGGCATATAAATGGTGTAGTAGCACCATATGCATTTTAATGAAGGTGCGCCGCTACCACATCCACATGCATAGGACTCGTGCGCGAGTGCATGGGGCATTACTAAGCTGCGCCCGGAGGCGTGTCAATGTCGGCTGGCGATGAGCAACCTAAACTGCTGAATATTATAGCCTGCCTGCAATAGTAATCGCATCTAACAGTGTCCGTGGATAATGAAATGTATGCAAAGCATGCAAGACAGTTCCCGGCCACACAAAATGGAGAACAAAACAGAAATGCATGCAACATAATATAAGTTTCCGTCCATGGAACAAATGACATTTAAAATCGTGTGTCCGTAATGTACTGCACTGTCAGAAGTTATACCCAGTGGAAGTGAAGCGCATCATGTCAGCGCGCCACCAATACACACATCTAGCCCCATGGGTATGGTCACCAGCAGTCCCACAGTGGTAGTGATAGTACACAGCAGGGCAGTTGTGGCTATATAACAACCGTAAAGAAACCTGACAGTCCATATTGTATACCAAACACACACAAACATATGTATATTAAAATGTACTATACACATGAACAGGAACGTAACCGTTACATACACATAGGATGCTATATGCGGAACCGGGATATCCAAAAGTAGAACCCATGCATGCAAATGCAATACGCAACAACCCCTGTATAGCACATAACCCGCACCCATGTCCGAATGTCCACCAAATCCAGCTACCAGCCTTGCGCATCCATACACCTACACATAGCGGGTATTCCCCATATGTAGTAGGAAGTATCGTCCTAGGCAGTGTCCGGATTGCAAATATGTATCCCACGTTTGTAAACATCCCATCACAGGTACGTAAATCCAAATGCCCGCGCATTAATGTTACGGCAAAATGTGTGTACATCCCGCGTGGGATAAGTAACCTGTTGAAACCTCAGAGTTGTTTACATGCCACGGTGTCCATTACTGTACACATCTGGACAAAACATGTATGTGTAGTCACGGTACTGGTCAGTATCTACACAGACATGCAATTCATACTACGCAGGATGGAACAGCTGTCCACCATGCAGGTCACCCCACTAGGGTTGCCACCTGTTCAGATGGCCAAGGTGGGACATCCCTTGTAGAAATGTGAGAATTTGCAGGATAAAACATACCCCTGGCCTGTGCAAAGTACAGAATTACACGTGTATGCCAAGATAAAAGCTAATGCCATAGCATTTGAATAGCTTATGCTATCCCAAATAATAGTTATGTGTACCAGATACAAAATACCTGTATCATGCAACTAGTACAGAAATGAAGAAATATATTATTGTCTTAAAATCACAGGACATTTGCCATGTCTTAGGTGTCGTCACAGGACACAACTGTCCAAAGTGGGACCTCCCCTCGCAAAGAGGAACAAGTGGTAACCCTACTCCCCACTGAATTATCGACAGTATATATTCAACTCAATCACATACCGACACCACCTCTCAACCTATTACAGCAACAAAACCTGGACAAAGCCTAAAAGGATGGGTGGACAAATAGGGACAGATGTAATTACTGCTCTCACAAGCTTGGAAAGTTCAAGGAATAATAGTATGTACATAAGCAGGAAATGTTGTGAAGGATGTGGGTAGTCCCCAGTATTACAGAGGTCCGTACATATATACTGTAACAAGCCGTCACATATGTTGACTGTACTACTGCATACCCGTAGTTAATTCATAGTTAAGTCATGTGCAAAATAATAACCCTCGTAAGAATGAATACAGGAAATAGTCAAATGTGAATGGGAACACCACTCACCGTGGATTATGTATCGTAACCGCCCCACCCATATTATGTATTGCCAACATCATAAGCTGCTGACAGGTGCCCAAACACCTGTGTCTGTAAACACAGATTAAATGTTTTAAATGGACAAACCCTGTCCATGTGCTTTGTCTGACATTTGAACACAGTCAGGGCAGTTCCGTTCACCAGGCGGACAAGCCTAAACCCAGATCACCACATGAACACCCTGACAATTAAAGACCTGTATGTGTCAGGACTATAAGCCTTTGGGTTCTGAATATCCCTGCAGTGATGAAATATGCAGCGTGGGTCCAGAGCAGTAGGGAATAGGGAATGTGTAACATGTAGTACCGCATTTTTCCCAGCAGGAGAATGGATGCCTGTGATGTAAGTGAAGCGGTGAGGCATATGTTAATGTAGCTATGTACTATGGGTATGCATATAAATGAGTCAGAACACCAAACGTATAGTGGTTACAGCATCCGGCCAATGTGAATGCAGTCCCGGTTGAACAACGACTACAGCACATATAATGTGAAAGTGTAATGAATGCGTCTGTGCTGTACAGACAGTTAAATATGTAAAGGTGAACGTGTGTTTCGCAAACGTCCGTTAACCGTATTACAGATAATTACTGGTACTGTCACAAGTAATAAAGCCCACGTAAGCACAAAGACTTAGTAAACATATGTAACCCACAATAAGGATATGCATGCGCGCCTGCGCGTAACCCACAATAAGGAAATGCAAGTGCGCCTGTGCGTGTGTGATCCGCTCACAGCATAGTAAATGAATGCTGTTTCCCCCATGTTAGTTATACATGGCTCAAACCTGTTAACCTCGTAAAGTATGAAACCGGACAAAGCCATGCAAACTACCGGTACAAATAGGGACAAACACCAGATATGTGCCAGAACAAACATAGAAAGTGGATAGAATAACGGGTGTGTCAGTAGCATGGATTCTCTGAAGGGTATGCAGTCGTAACCTGAACTGCTTGCCAGAAATCCCCACTGTAAGTCTCAAATGAAATGCCACGACATTGCCAGATAGACACAGGTTTATTTAAAACACAGCGAAGATAAAGGGGCAAGCAGCTGTACACTCTGCGACAATCTGTATAGTGGAAAGGTATGGTATGGATATAGATATATGTGTATACACATAATCCACAGACGTAAACCAAAGCAAGTTATGAAATGAGGATTGTACATGTATATATGTATACACAACAGACTTATGTCCCGTAGATATGACATATGTACATAAATAGGCGACGTTATATCTAATATGGGTAGACAAACAGACATGCAGGAAAGGTGAATAAACTGCAGCATTCCAAACCATTGGCCAGAAAGTGACAGTCCAGCAAGTTCTACACTTTAAACATGCAGATAGGTGTCCATTGCAGGACTCCAAAAATTGAATCTTACGTTGTGTCAACCGACATTGATGCAAAAGAAGTGACCGCAGCAAATACGAAATAGCTGTACATGCAACAGTATCAGGTGCAAGGGTGACGACACATGTGTCGATAGAATGTATGATGTACGAACTGATATCCGGAGAGTGGGGAGTGCATATAAGTGTCTCCACACTTCAGTACAGCACACATTAAACATGTGTAATGGGTACTGTAGAGGGTTGTCAGGTATGGGAATCATGGGTATGCAGAAATGGGCCTAGGTGTTGTTTGGCAGGGATTTCGTAGGCCCGCCCCGTGGGAGTGATGTGGGTATAGCACACGCCTATATTCTCAATAATGGGGCAAACCATCCACTGGATATTGCGGAAACCATTTTGGCAATATGTAGGGCCCTATATCAGTGTCATGTAGGCGATTATCATGGATGGACATGCGTACGACCAAGATGGTCCCCATAACTGGCAAACTGTCAGAATAACACAGCTGCACTAAGGCATAGTACATGAAATACAAATAGGGACTATATTAGATATACCCCAGACAAAGTCAGAACGTTGTGAGAATACTGGCGTACCCATGAATACGGATGTTATGAGTGTTACTAATCATGTAATGGAAATGTCAGTCACTATTATCTACTGCACAGTCCATAATGCCTTGCCAGCAATTTACCAGAAAGGCACATCACTATGACAAATGTAACAAGGTCAAACATCAGGGCGTTTACCCATAATGTGTACAGGTTAGGGGTATGAAGGTAACCTGTCCAAAATACATGTACAGAACTAGTGATACTAGGTGGACAGGTGAGAAGAAAGACATCAGGACAAATGAGAAAACATGTACAAGACACACGCATGTACTCCGACAAATGTGAATGACAACGTATGCCCTGTGAATGTCAATGTGGAAGGTTAATAGACACAAAAGTAATGTGTCCCTCAGGGTGTCATGCAGTGTCACCGTAACAATGTCCAGTCCCCCAGACACGTACGTGAGCTCTGCCACTGACGGAAAGTGCAAATACCGGCGCACACATACGGTACATGATAGACCAATTAGTGTGGATAAGCAGCTGTTGGCCTGTGTGAGGAATACAACTGTCTGGGTGGGTGTGTCCTGCAATATAAATGTAATGGCATGTGGCCTGTGATGCCGCCATACAGTGTGTGTATTGGTGTCAGAAAGTTGATATTTTGTTACAGACACATACTCCGCAACTGTACAGATTTACGCAGAATGTGCAGAGTTCTGCCTCATATGTTTGGTGTGTTCCACGTAACAACAGTAACATTCTGGCACTTTCATGATAACTGAAGACATGAAATAATGACAAACATGTGAGTAAGACACCAAATCCGACAGAAAAGCCATACTAATGCAAAACCTATTATTGTGTCAACTATCTACGTTTGTAAGAGCAACATGTCAATACTGCCCCTATGTGTCCCACTATCAGATAAGGCCTTGTCCAGCAACTTGCTCTAGGAGGTGGAGTGGTATGAACAGAAACAGATCCATGTGTGAGGAAACAGCAATATCGACTGCAAGATAATGCAGAAGGTATGAAATGCGCTGCAGTAGGGCGTGCAGTACTGTCCGCAGGTATGTGCTGACATGTCAAATGACACAGCAGTCTACATGAAGAACCTATAGGGCTGTCACCTTTACAAATGATGATAGTGGGACATACCCAGAGCCATGCACACAGCACAAATAGACATACACACATCAAAACTAGGCCATGATACATGAAGCCTCCGGTGTCTGAGTACAGTGAGAGTACAGCAAGGATAGATGTCTGCCAAGATATACAGCAAACGCCTGTAAGGGCGTGTAACACCACCCGTAACACGGACGTTGCATGGACAATGTTGGGAGTTGCAACATACCTCATTGGTATGTGAAAGCTATGCAAATATGAGATACATGAAACAGTCAGCTGTCCATGCAAGAGCAGAGGTATGGGCAGAAAATAGATTATATATATATATATATAGAGAGAGAGAGATACAGACATAGACACACACACACACATGTGGCAGGGCTGGTAATCGAACCTACACATGACTACCCTATCACACTACAGCATGACGCATTTACAGAACACGCTACCGAGATTACTAAACACAGTAGACACACAGGCATTCAACTAGGTGTCTGTCAACATCCGCAAAGACAAAGACGTCAGCAGGATACATCTGGGTTGCGAAGCATCTAAAAGCATAACCTGAGTCCCCAGGTGGACGGGAGCATGCACACACACACACACACACACACATCTGGCAGGCCTGGGAATCGAACTTACACCTAACTACCCTATCACACTACAGCATGACGCATTTACAGAATGCGCTACCGAGACTACTGAACACAGCACTCCCAGAGGCATACTTCTAGGTGGGTGACATCATCCGCAAAGGCAAAGACGCCGATAGGGAATGTATGTGTTGTGAGGCATCTAAAAGCATTACTGTGTCCCCAGGCAGCTGGAAACACACACACACACACACACACTTGGAAGGGCCTTGAGTTGAACACACACCTACCTACTCTAACACACTACAGCATTACGCATTTACAGAATGCGCTACCGAGATTACTGAACACAGCACTCCCAGAGGCATACTTCTAGGTGGGTGACATCATCCGCAAAGGCAAAGACGCCGATAGGGAATGTATGTGTTGTGAGGCATCTAAAAGCTTTACTGTGTCCCCAGGCAGCTGGAAACACACACACACACACACACACACACACACACACACTTGAAAGGGTCTTGAGTTGAACACACACCTACCTACTCTAACACACTACAGCATTACGCATTTACAGAACGCGCTACCGAGATTACTGAACACAGCACTCCCAGAGGCATACTTCTAGGTGGGTGACATCATCCGCAAAGGCAAAGACGCCGATAGGGAATGTATGTGTTGTGAGGCATCTAAAAGCATTACTGTGTCCCCAGGCAGCTGGAAACACACACACACACACACACACACACACACACATTTGGAAGGGCCGGGAGTTGAACACACACCTACCTACTCTAACACACTACAGCATTACGCATTTACAGAACGCGCTACCGAGATTACTGAACACAGCACTCCCAGAGGCATACTTCTAGGTGGGTGACATCATCCGCAAAGGCAAAGACGCTGATAGGGAATGTATGTGTTGTGAGGCATCTAAAAGCTTTACTGTGTCCCCAGGCAGCTGGAAACACACACACACACACACACACTTGGAAGGGCCGGGAGTTGAACACACACCTACCTACTCTAACACACTACAGCATTACGCATTTACAGAACGTGCTACCGAGATTACTGAACACAGCACTCCCAGAGGCATACTTCTAGGTGGGTGACATCATCCGCAAAGGCAAAGACGCCGATAGGGAATGTATGTGTTGTGAGGCATCTAAAAGCATTACTGTGTCCCCAGGCAGCTGGAAACACACACACACACACACACACACACACACACACACACACACACTTGGAAGGGCCGGGAGTTGAACACACACCTACCTACTCTAACACACTACAGCATTATGCATTTACAGAATGCGCTACCGAGATTACTGAACACAGCACTCCCAGAGGCATACTTCTAGGTGGGTGACATCATCCGCAAAGGCAAAGGCGCCGATAGGGAATGTATGTGTTGTGAGGCATCTAAAAGCATTACTGTGTCCCCAGGCAGCTGGAAACACACACACACACACACACACACTTGGAAGGGCCGGGAGTTGAACACACACCTACCTACTCTAACACACTACAGCATTACGCATTTACAGAACACGCTACCGAGATTACTGAACACAGCACTCCCAGAGGCATACTTCTAGGTGGGTGACATCATCCGCAAAGGCAAAGATGCCGATAGGGAATGTATGTGTTGTGAGGCATCTAAAAGCATTACTGTGTCCCCAGGCAGCTGGAAACACACACACACACACACACACACACACACACACACACACACACACACTTGGAAGGGCCAGGAGTTGAACACACACCTACCTACTCTAACACACTACAGCATTACGCATTTACAGAACGCGCTACCGAGATTACTGAACACAGCACTCCCAGAGGCATACTTCTAGGTGGGTGACATCATCCGCAAAGGCAAAGACGCCGATAGGGAATGTATGTGTTGTGAGGCATCTAAAAGCTTTACTGTGTCCCCAGGCAGCTGGAAACACACACACACACACACACACACACACACACACACTTGGAAGGGCCGGGAGTTGAACACACACCTACCTACTCTAACACACTACAGCATTACGCATTTACAGAATGCGCTACCGAGATTACTGAACACAGCACTCCAAGAGGCATACTTCTAGGTGGGTGACATCATCCGCAAAGGCAAAGATGCCGATAGGGAATGTTTAGAGAGTGAGCGGTCTGAAAGCATATTACCGTCCCAAGGTAGACGTACACAAACACGCCAGTGCTGTCAACGGGCCAACTAAATATCTATGGAGCACAACAACACTGAATAGATATGGGATGCGCCACAGACAGTACACCCTTCAAGAGAGCAACAAGTGTGTTCAATGTAGGCATCCATCGTGACATTGAAATTGGACATCTGGTGCCTGGATGACCACCATGGCTATACAGGATGTCAATGGCCATGCCCACACGCTTAGTATCACACGTCTGTTTGGAATGTACTGTGTGTCCATCTACACAATGGTGTACTGGGCATGCTCACACACTTAGCTGTTGCAAAGGGCCAACTTGCATGCACACGGAGTCTAATCACGGAAGGGCGCAGTGTGGAATGTACTGTGTGTCCATCTACACAACGGCATACTGGGCATGCTCACACACTTAGCAGTTGCAAAGGGCCATCTTGCATGCACACGGAGTCTAATCACGGAAGGGCGCAGTGTGGAATGTACTGTGTGTCCATCTACACAACGGCGTACTGGGCATGCTCACACACTTAGCAGTTGCAAAGGGCCATCTTGCATGCACACGGAGTCTAATCACTGAAGGGCGCAGTGTGGAATGTACTGTGTGTCCATCTACACAATGGCATACTGGGCATGCTCACACACTTAGCTGTTGCAAAGGGCAATCTTGCATGCAGATGGAGTGTACACACAGAAGGGCACAGTAAGGTATAACTGCCCTCACGCACAGGGCGGTCACACATGCAGTGACCTGTACACACACAGCTGCCATCACAGCTGTCACAGGTGCAGGTCACACACGTACACACTGCAGTGTACACTGTAGCTGTCAAGTCAGCACCATGTCATTGGTGCAGCACTACACAGCCATACGGTCCAACAACACCATGTGACACATGACCACTGGGCTGTACAGCGGTGTACACCAGCTGTGCAGAGTACACATGTACCAACAGGGATCCAACAGGTGTTATGCATTGCAATGATACCAGTATACATGAACAGGTCGGCTCAAGACATACCATGGCCCTTACACAGCTGTGACACCTGACTGTTGCTGTACACCAATGAACACACGTCTGGGTATGTCATACATGTGATTGTGTGGATGTGTGCATGGACTGCACACACAACACATACATACATGGCCTTTGATGTACCTCGTGCATAACACTGGCCTAATCAATGCTACACATGCGAATTGAATGTGGGCCCATGTCTGTTGAATGCTCACACTACAGGGGGTAGCAGTGTTGACCGGGACACATACCCTTGTACTGGTCACCTGTGACACCCGTGATATCATACCGCAGTCCATGTGTTATGTATGTCAACACACATGTCCAACAATAGCAATGCATACAAACATGGCAACAGGAGACACATGTGACATCTGTACTGTGCATGCAGCAAACATGCATGTGCAGTGGCCGATGTCCGTAACATAGTTGCACCTACCTCGACATGCAGGCGCAATGCAGACCCATCATTGACATCTGTATCACGGTGACATACAAACAGCACGTATGGAGGGATGTGTGTACATAACATGGTGAACCACCTGTCTAGATGTATGTGTGCAGGGGGTGGCTCACAGTTGTGTCACACACCATCCTATCATGCCATGTGCTAACTGTGCGCTATGTCGCTGTTACGTGATGGTGCTGACATAATGCATACACAGCGGTCAGGTGTTAACAACTATATGTCATATGGCACCTGTAACACCTACAACCTCTCGTGTGTATATAGCAGCACATTTGCCAGATATAGCGTTGGTACACATAATGCAATCAATACCGCTGCATGTCCATCAAACGTGTCATCATATGGCTGGTGTATCATTCCCAGCACTGCCATGTGTGTCCGAATGTGTGACCAGGGATGCCACATATCGTGGGGAATATGTCCCAGTTGCTACACATCCCTGTACACCATTGTAGAGAAGTGTACATACGTCAGTGTGGGAAGCATGGCGTTCGCCGGTGAGGTGCATCACACACATCGGCTGTCCGTATACACATGTGTGGTCACCACAGTGTGTGTGTGTCTGTATGTATGTCTGGTGCTTGGTGTGAGTGTGTATGCTAATATACGGTGGGAAATTATCACTGGCCCCACGTGTTGACTAACCCGTAATGGTGATGCATTGCACAACCCTGTTGATGCCATAGGTCCCAGCCATACTGGCTACCTGTGCATGTCCCTTCTCTGTGACACGTCGTGTGGGTGCATAGTACTGTGAGGGTGATGACCACAAAGGCAAGGGTCCCCAGCTGCACACTATGGGGTGTGCGTTATAGTGGTGTACACCCGTGACTGCGGCCATGTTCACGTACTGTTACAGGGTCCTACTGCTGCACAGTGTGGCCTCCAGCTACCAAGTGACACCTCACATCATCATTGGCCAGGCTGCTGTGTACAACCCCTGCACCATGTCACCATACCTGTAATGTGTCCTGCTATGTATGTCACGTCTCTGTCCAGTGTAGCCTGTGGCACCGTCCACATCGTCAGGTGCAGTATATGTGCGGACATCTGTGTCATGTTTGTGTGTCCAACAGTCAGGATGAAGGTACATGTAGCATGCTGATATTGCCAGACGTGCCTGTGTGTACTCCACAGTTACACGTGGGGACTGCAAACACTGCTACCTGTAGGCACATGCAAGTACACCATAGGAGGGAACCAGGGTATCACAACCAACATGGTGCTACAGATGTAACCGAGACACATACCGTGAACACATCACAATGCATGCTGCACCTGCACTACATGGTGTGACTGGTGCATGTCGACAGTACACAACCTATGTCACATACACAACTCAGTATTCACACACAACCACTGCAACATACACATCCCTCACTATGCATACACAGGTATTACATACACCTCTCACTATGCTGTTCACCCTGTGCATCAGAATATTTGTGCATAACCCTGCACCGATGGTGTGGATGACAGGGATGCAGCACAGGCTTCATCATATGCACAGGGTGATATGTTTGCCAGGGGCATAGGCTGCACACAACCACTGCAACATACACATCCCTCACTATGCATACACAGGTATTACATACACCTCCCACTATGCTGTTCACCCTGTGCATCAGAATATATGTGCATAACCCTGCACCGATGGTGTGGATGACAGGGATGCGGCACAGGCTTCATCATATGCACAGGGTGATATGTTTGCCAGGGGCATAGGCTGCACCAATGGATAACATCATGTGTGTGTGTAAGGGCCAGTGAGTTGACTGGACATGTCTGTGCAGAATGCATGTGGATGTTGTGGAGCCCTACAGTTGTGTTTGCTGTGTGCGTGTATGTGTGTACACAGTTCTGCCATTTGTGATGCCTACACGGGTATAATTGACAGCCCCAGATTGTACAGTGCAGGTTGTACAGCTCACTGTGTCCGTCCACGGCCACGTGACCTGTGCCTGCCTGGGGTTGCACGGGCACTACCAGGTGGAGGTACAGAGTGGCTACTGTCCGGCGACACATGTTCGCTGGGAACGTGTCCCGCTGAGACCGTCCAGGGCCACGTCCACGTGGCCTGCTGTGTCCTGGTGTTGACAGCGCAGCAGCAGCTGCACTGCTACTGCTACCGGCACTATGGGAGCGGGCATGTGAGGTGGCACGCTCACGTCGACCTACACTAGGTGGTGTTGCTGGCCTCGTCCACGTGGCCTCGCCTCACTCCTACCAGGTGTTCCAGCACAGACAGCTCCGCTCGCGGATTGCCATGCCTCGGTCAAGGATTCCGACCATTTCACCTAGTCGCCTATCCAGAACATTAGCAATCTGCTGTTGAGCATTTGCCAATGCCTGGATGTTGTCATTTAGGGTATGGATAGCAGCCCTCTGCAGCCTCTGCCCTTCTCTGTTCTGCCATTCAGCACGTGCCTGTGCCACCATTACAGTCTGGAACATGCGTCTGGTGATACCAGCTGCTGCGCTCTGTCCTGCAGGTGCATGTCTGCCAGAGGTCCTCCTACGAGCAGCACCGGCCACATGCCTGTGTGGCACATCTGCAGTCATTACACTGACACTATGGTGTGTAGACACACCTTCTGTAGCCACCACATATTCCTGTTCCACGCCAACAGACGCTGACTGTCCTTCCTCTATGGCCCGGTGATGCGGTATGTGTTGGCAGCAGAACTGTGTGCGGGGAAGAGGGGGACATAGCTGGGATGGTAACCATTGGCACAGATTCAGCCCCTGACAACCCTGCCTGTACCTCATGCATATGTTCATCACCGCTAGTATCTGTGGGGACACTAACATCAGATGGACCGCAGGAGGGTAACGCACCTACATCACCTGTGAATGCAAAGAAATACTGTAAAGTACAATAGACACAGACACACACACACACACACACACACACACACACACAGACACACACACAGACACACACACAGACACACACACAGACACACACAGACACACAGACACACCATGCATGTGATTTGTCAGATGGCATGCAGCATGCCTGCGATAGAGCAGAGGGCATGCAGCTCAGACATTAATAGTGTTAGTAAGCATACCTCCCTGGGGTGCACACTACAGCAAGCAGGTGTCATATCAGTAGCCATGCAGTTCACACAATCATGGTAGTATGCATGCATCCCCGTGATACACCATGTGGCCCAGAACAGGATAACAGTACACATGGCTGGCGTGACCTTGACATGTAATTTGCTGACATGTGCATTAACATGCATACATGTTTGACACAATGGTGTCCTGACACATGTACAGCATCATAATGGGCTTCACATTGCAGTGTTGTGTGTATGCCCTACAGATAGAATGCATGTTTAGCAAATGTGCATGAGCACGGGAGGGTAGTGTGAGCCATCTACATTGCTATACAGTGTGAAGTACAGACACTGTGCCATTGCATGGCAACATGAGGCATGTATGTTGCTGTAGAATGCATAATATGTACACATTGCATAGCCATAACTGCAACACAGTCGTGATGTTCGACAGATCGTATATGGTAGACTTCAGTGACACCTCCAGTAGCTGTGCACAGGCTTTTAGGTTGTCCACTGTACCACATCAACTGTATAATCGGTCAACTAAGGCTATAATTGGACCATGTGTGGACAATGTGCAACAGGGTGTATACACATCCCATGTACTGTGTGGCTACATGTCTCTGGCCATCCCCATGGCCATGTGTGCACATGTGGTGGCCAATTGTGTGTGATGGGCATCTTCTCCACATGTCTGTGTGGTCCCATATGACATACACCCATACATGTCAGATATGTCACATTCCACAGGTCTATGCAGACAACGGGTTGTATGTTTGGTATGTGGGGTATAGGTCATGTGATAGTGTGACAATATTGCAGACAGAACACTACATGTCTGGGACATGTCAGGTGGCACATCACAATGTGTGCACCCGATGCAGGGGCATATGACACAATGGTGACACTTGTGGGCTGCCCATATCACAGCTCACTGTGTGGTACTGTGTGCGTACTACACATGTTGTTCCAATGCATACTACATATGCCTCCATTGTAGAACACCTCCACCGTTGTATGCACAGCTGACCACACATGTCGCAATGACAAGTACTGTGGTTTCAAGTCTGTGTATCATTACGTGTGAATATATTGCACATGGGTGGCGTGTGTGAATGCATGGTGGTGCGACCTGCATATCGTGACTGGAACAAACATCAGGTGTGCAAGTGTTAACTGGCCACATGGCAAATAGATCTACACTGTAACATGCCTGATACTGATGACAGTCTCACCTGCAATGGACCCATGTCTGTGCGGCACGCCAGAGGTACCTGTATAGGGGTGACACACCAGTATGAACATTATCCATGACTGTATGACAGCCACAGGTTGCACTGTGCATGTGCACACATTCACCTGTGTAATAGCATATAGTATGCACATGTGTGCATACACAACGTAACATACTGTAGTATGCAGCATGTGTGTCCACATACCTGGCATATGTTGTTACTTTACATTATGTACAGTGACACATGCAACTACATGGGATATAATAGCCATATGTGCATTACTGACTTACCAGGCAACTCCAGGCTCATTGGTTGGGAGACACCCACCTCCACGATGGCAGCTAGTGTTTCTGGATGCTGTTCCTGGGTGTCCCCAGACTGGCCAGTAGCTCCTCGGTGTGTGTGAGTGGGGGCTGGGTTGGTGGCCCACCACCTGTTCCACCTTGTTCCCTGGCGATTGCAGTGGCATGCTGTTTTGCATGTCGTATCAGGTCCGTGCAGTGTCTGCGCACCTGCTGGTAGGTGCGGTTATGGCCACCCACATCGTTCACCCTCCTGCGTAGATCCTGCCACAGGTCATCCCGCTGCTGGGCATGCTGTGGCACATGGCTGAACAACAAGTCATAGTTGTCATGGAGCTGTGGGATGAGGACATCATCCTCCTGGCGGGTGTATGCTGGGAGGCGTGCGGGCATTATCTGTAAAACATAATGATGGTGACAGGTCACAGTTTCAGAGATGTACAGAGATACTGCTGCACATACATTTCTATGACATCTACTGCATCTGCACAGTTATCTTTGCAAAGCACCATGACACTGACACGACTGGCGTGTTTGTGTCACACATGTCACACCATTATGCATTGGATATCATCACCATATATGTGTGTCACCTCATTACAGTGTTCATACTCCATGTAAATGCTGTCTTGCTGTGGGCATGTCTATTTGCCTGCACTTGTGTTCTTACCTATCTGCACATGCCTCGATGTGTCCACGGTACTACTGTTGACCTGGATGCTGTGTATATGTCACATATCAACACAGACACAGCGGAATGGACTTGAGCAGTGACAATGCACACATACGCATGGACACCTGTACATGCATGTGTTTTGCCATATACATCTACACAGCACTGTACAACTGTTCAACATCCTGACACGGATCGCCTGTATTACACATGTGATAGACATGGGACAATGGATAGTCAGGCGACATTCGCAGGGATGGTCATCAACCATAGCATGTGCGGGCACGGTTTCCACGCTGTTACAGATGGCCATTGTGCCACCGCAAGCTGCATCAGTGCCACATTACTGATCCAGTCAGTTGATAGTACATCTACCATGCGGCCATCACACCATGTATGACTGGGATGACATCTGCAGCTTTGATGGACAGGGTTGCATGGTATGGTGGGAGTATGTCACATATATGGCACAGGGATCTGTCCAGCCTGTGGCGATCCTAGTATTAGGACGGTGGCTGTCCATGACATATGTCATATAGATCAGGATATGGACATGTAGCATGTCCATCATCATGGTGTAGCAAATGTCCTTCTGCAAGGTAGGCGGCATGCTGCATAGTGGAGGTGTGGATTGTGAAGGCTGTTATCGCACATCCATGCATAGCCATTACCCCTTACAGGTGGTATGTGATCAATATTGGTCACCACAGTGCTGTATATGCCTGGCCACTGATCTCCGTGCTCATGGATGGCACCCTGACATGACATGGGTACCTCAGATGACTACCTAAGGGGCCTGGAGGCGTCACCATGTCAGGGGTGCACTGCACAGCACCATCCCTTACACAGTGTCCATAATGTTGACCACAGCCTAGGTAGCAGTTTATGGGTACAGGGATGTTCACCTAGCGGTGACACTGCTGGTATCATCCATCAGACTGTGCACATATGTCACACACCTCACACACACAGCCCATTCTGTATGTTGTTCACAACACTGACACAGCTAAACTGATAGGTCATGGCCATTCACAGCCTTACATACACAGATGCCTAACATTTGTGTGTGTGGTATGGGCTACAATGAGGGTGGGGTACAACACATTAACCCTGTTCTACTGTATCTGGCACAGATGTGCTGTGCACATGTCACTCTTGCACCTTTTGTAGTTGTGGGTCTGTCAACAGGCCACTGGTGGAACACACCTGTGACATGCAAAGGTATTTGTAATCAAATATCCGTGCTATCTTGTACATCTGTACTGCTAACATCTACAGTGCTAATGGTTCATGGACATGCACACCATACTCAGCAGGGTTATAGTGCGGTGCCACCCTAAATGACTGTCATCACCACTTGTGGGTTGATATTATCCAACACCCTATCTGTATTGTATGGTCATGCTAGGCACTTGTTCAGAACATGTGAGCATGTCATGAGCTAATGATTACTATAGCGCCCATTCCACACCATTTCCCACAGGTACACTGGCTGTCCTACACTTCCCAGCTTGCTTAAGGTACGACAGCTGTTGTACACATGTAACGTACATATCCTGTGGGACATGGTTGTATATGCAGGCATGTCCAACTGTCACGTACCAGTGCTACTGCCTGTCTATATGAGGGATATGTCGTACATGTGGCAATAGAGCAATTGTCTCGTGTACACATTCAATGCTCACTTCCCAACATACGGCACTACAGCCTGTGGGGGATGCACGTCTGCAGCCGTGCTGGGCCCATAGCTCTCAGGTGTACCTCATTACGGGGAACGTACCTCATTTGGGGTTCTAAAAGGTGCATGTTCCTCAAGGTTCCACATTGGAAGGGTCTGTCACACATTCATTGTTGTACATAGTTTACCTGCTAGCCATGGCTAGATAGATGAGAATCATAGTAATTCATTGGAATATCTGTTTTATACGTAAGACCAGCCTATTTTAGCCATCATATGCCCTTCCTAGTTGGCGCTGTTAGTAAGCCAGTTGTAAGTGTTCCACGTTTTGCCCATTTGTCACACTGTATGAGGGCTAATGTTCCTCATTTTGGGGACAGGAGGCTGACAGCTATGGCTGGGGGTAATGCTGTCGCCAACCCTGACTGCACCTGACAGTCATTTGGGGATGTGTAACATTTGCAACACACCCCACCCATCACATAGTCTCACATAATCTACACCACTGGCCACACCTATGAGGACAACCTGTGCAGTACGTCTCCATACTCACTGTAGGCACCAGAGGTAGCCCCATCATGGAAGACAACATCACCAGCTTATAGCCCACAGACTCATGTGTGCCCACCACATACAGCCAATAGTGTGTTATAACATTCACAACACACCAGTCATAGCTGACTCTGTAGGGTGTCACACTGCAGTTCCACACAGCAGGCTACACAAGGCGTTAGTAAACACATCTTGCTGTCGGGTAACTGCTTCTGCAACATAACCTATGCACCCATGCCACACCTCACCAGGTGCGATATGTCTGTCATTCGCCATGTTAGTGTGACTGCCCTGTGATGCCACTTCACAGACTACGTGTGCAGGGACATGCAATAGCTCACCAGTCTTATAGCCCTGAGGGTGTGGGCCTAGCCCTGGGGAGCATTTTGCATTCGTCCAGACACGATACCACTGTACAATGACCGACTGTGTCACTTCAACAGTTGCCTATGCTCCTATTGTCATTCCACAGGCATGTGGTATCTGTCTGCTATGACTGTCCTGGTCAAACACAATGCTGTGGCACAGATGACTTGCACCTGTCAGCCCTGGGAGTACAGCTCACATGCTAGGCTCTTGCTGCTGCTATACTGCCTGTCCTGCACAGTTTCCAATAACTGTCACCGGCAGGGCGGTAACTGGCATCGCGACATGGGGTCATGTGACACATTGCTTGCATCTTCCCCTGTGGCGCTTGCAGGCAAGGCACACCTTATAATGCACCACTCCAACATCTCTGCAGTGACTGGGACCTGCCTGTAGGCTCTGCAGAGCACACCTGCAATGACAGGTTATAGGCGGACCATACCTTCCAGGCACATACCTGGACCGGCACACCCACAGCTGAGGGGTTCCCATATCCCACTATGTTTTGCACACATCCTGGCAAGTTGCTTAGCACAATGCATCAGAGGTGCTCCACGTGCAACTAACTGTGTCCGGGACCGCTATACACATTGTAACAAGCGACAGAGTCAACATCATACCCCACGGGTAACATACCTTCTATGGTGGTATAGTGGACAGTGGGCCTCAGCTACTACTGATGTGTGACTGACACTACCCCACACTTCACTGGGATAGCCACTCATGTACCAACACATCCATGAGTCATACCCTCCACTCTGCTGGATCAACACATACACACCACCTCCAAGACCTACATTACCCTTGGCATGAACACTACCACCATGTGACTGGTGTTACACACCTTGGTGGATTCCAAACATATGCTAATCTATCTTGTTAGCCACATCCCGGAAAAACACCCATCACAGCATACACAGTACATGTGTACTACTACACCTACTACAGACGTCTGCTGACAGCGGTTGTTAACATCATGACACCCGTGCAGATGGACAATGCACATACAAATGCTGACACATACCCCAGTGCACTTAATTAGCATGTACACAACTGCATGGATCATGCTATTCCACACAGAGCCATGATGGTACACACCAGATAACAGGCGCCACTCTGGTGGTCATGTTCCACGGACATATGATGTACAACAACAGGTGTAGGCTGTTGCACAGTGGTGTACATTCCCATGTGTGGGGTGGCTCACTGGTCAGCCGTGGTGGGGCCACAGGGTCCCTCATCACATACTCCAAGACTAGCTACGTAAACATGACTGCCACACATTCCGGGGTGTACCACCAGGCATTATGGTGGTATGTCAGTATTCGATGGCAACACCCACATCTGCTGTCACATACAACAGTCACTCAGGAACATTGCAGACCCAGGTATTGTTGGCAACATGCTGGAGGATGGATTCAATGCTGACAGTACACCCTCTCACTCACTACAGGGCCGCAATCCATACATGAACATTGTGGTGTCCCTGTGGTCACACCTACACAGTACTGACCTACACTCTATGTGTCCTGGGACACTGGCCCCATGTCACCTTCCAACGTCCCAGGCTGTGATGTCCACCAACCTCTGAATTACTTGTCTCCCCACTAGGCCACCATATTCAGTAATAGCCTTGTTTCAGACATTGTAGACCCTGAATGGCACACAGCAGCATTTATCACACTACACACAGGTGGCACCGCATTGCACGAGTGGGACTATAGTCCTACACACCTGACTGGACTGTTCTGCGTGGCTATGGGGCACATCGTCAAGGTCGTCATTCTCAGAGACATTGTTGGTCTCCGTCCTCTGCTGCCACCGGGTTGGGCTTGTTAAGGCCAGAGCATGGCCCCTACACATGGTGGACTCCTTTCATACAGTTACCAGGGCAGTTGCTGATGGTGCGGAGTCCACACATCCTACATTGTCCTCTCATTGCCTTTCAGCACCATTCCCCATTCTGGTATTGACAACATACACATCCACCTGCACATCGTACCCTGTGTCTCAGGATGTTATGCTATGTGGCTCATGGACAGGACACACAGTGAGGCCAGCATACCATAGTACCTACTACATGTCAGGTACTTTGGCATACCACAGTCCTCAGTCATAGGGCCCCTCATGTTAAGTATATGCTTCCCTGTGGAACAGGCTGGCACAGGGGACTTTCCTGCCTAGCTTTAGAACCCCTACATACCAAGTGCCATGATTGCTCCACCAGCTGATACTGACTCCAACCATATGGGTGTCGCTGTGACAGATACATAATATGACTATCATGGCATCAAGCTGCATGACACAAGGTGCATGCACATCACCTTTGCATTACACCATTCACCCACTGACTATCACATGGATGGTAGTCCCTACATACATATCACATTGTACATGTTTGCAGTACACACATATGTCGCACCCACTCCTGTGGTTACCGTATTGCCACTGTGGCGTGGATATCCTCCTACGTGGCCACACCTATCTGTACTGGGTGTGTAACTGGTACATAGGCACCCATTGTACCTCTGAACTCAAGACATCTACACACATTCAAGGGTACACCACCCCATTTAGGGTGTACCTTACACAACAACTACAGCTTTACATGCCACAACATTAACACGCCATGACGTTTACTGAGCTCCGACAGTTTAAATATGCGGCTGCACTACGGACACCACATCTGTACACATTTGCATACTACATACTCAGGGGTGACCTCTGCTGATCAGACAGGGCCCATGTCCACAACATTATTGATGGATATACTCCTCATACGCAAGATAAGCAGAGGCCACTGTGAGCAACATGCTCATGGATATGTGCACACATGCCACAATGAGTGGGATGTGCTTCTGGGTTACATTCCCAAACAGGACACTCACCATGCTGTGGAACATAAGTCCTCTGTACATCACGCAGGGACACTCAGTAGCACTGTTCATGTGATACCTCCCTTGGTGGTTGGGAGACACATGTAGGCCTGGGATCACTGCAGTGGCTGTACTGTGCAGTGGTGCAGGTGACACCTGGCTCTGCTCTTCACAGGACACTACCCTGGAGAGGTGCCACTAGTGTGAACACTGTAGTTGTGCTTACACATGGACTTGACAGACTGCATAGTACCCCACTATGCACCTGTGCAGCTATTACATGTCCTTTGTGCATGGTTACTTGGTAGCCCTTCCATTTAGATTAGCTATCATGCTATTACTATGTCCCATACCTACAGGCCATATGTATCCTGTTATTGTACATACCAATAGGCGATACCTGTGGTATGCATGATATGCCTGTTATGCTGTGTAGAATATCTGTCATATCTACCTATAATACTATACATTACACATATTTCACATAGTATCCCATAATGCAAAGCATACTTGCTCAGCGGGACCACCTTACATATGTCATTAACGTTATTTACCCATACACATGCGTGCTGTGACAGTATATCAACATATACTATCCCCTGCTATGGCACGTCCTTGTTGGACATACCCTACCACTGACGGCGGGTTGTATGGCATTGTTCTGTTTAATGGCCTCATGTAGCATCCCTTCTGGTGTCTGTGCTGTGTACCTTGTGTCCCACTGCTGGAGGCACAGATTCTACAAGCGTTAGTATGCTCAGCAAGACATCACTACATCAATACCTTTCCCCACTTTATGCATTGCGGACACGTTTAATTAATGCAAACCAGGCTATACATACAGTAAAACTAATTAATACAGATCATGCTATACATAACCTTACATATCGGGCGTTCTACATACCTTGTTGTCATTACGGCGTTTCGTTTCTATCTCTCTCACAGTGTTTCAACTGTTTTAAGGTATGAGCATACGGTTTGAATGTCTGGCAAGTCATCCTTATATACGTCGATACCTGAAACATGTGGATTCTTCCGCCAATTGGTGTTCCTGGTGACTAATTACTTGCATATCAGCTGTGCAGCTACTCCATTCGCCAATTACGTGGCGACAGTGGGGTATAATTGGATTCTCCACTTGGGCGTTGCCTATTTGCCCTACCTTCGGGGAGACGGTCTGTATTGTGTTTTGTTATGAGTAACTGCAACTGCTATGCATGGAGACAAGTATAGTTTGGATTCATGTCCCCCGTGGATTGTGTGTGACAGGTAGAGTATTTGGTTCAACATGTGGGTGTACCTGTCATCCCGACGTCTGTTAACGGAGTATTGCAATCAATACCTGTAACATGGCTGTTTGTTCCATTATACAACGCCTGCAATTTTGCATGTCACCTTTAATTGTGTCTCTCACACGGTATGTTGAGGGTTCTGCAGATGTAATTGACTGACTGGATGTTTGTGCTGCTATTACAGTTTGTATTGCTTCAGTTTCTAGTGTGGGGGATGTCGGTGGTTGTACGTAACATATACGGTTTGTGGGCCTTGCATTTCTACATAATCCATATATATGTGTGTGGGCTCCGTCCCTGATTAGAGAGCTAACAGTTAGTAGACTTATGTTACGGGATTGTACGTTGGGCCATTGTTAATTGGTTTCTATATCGTCTGCAGGTGAGCTTGCTACTTGTATACCTCCGTAATTGCAGCGATATATCAGGGGATATGTGTAGGTGACAGCTATCCCTTGTATTTCTGTCCCAGATATTTGCAGTCATTGTGGTTGTGTTGTTAAAAGAGCCTGTTTGCCATGGGTTGCCACCTTATCATATGGTCATTGTTGGACACTTGCGGGACACAAAGCAGTGTTTACAGGCCAACACGTAGCCATGGTCAGTACACAGGTAGCACATACTTTTATCCTCACTACATACCTATTGTTGTGACTTTGGATACTTATCATATTGCATGTAACATTTAAGTTTCTTACATACAGGCATAACTATTAAATCGACTGTTACATTATATATGGGACATATTTATGTCCTACCATCTCGGACATTTGCCCTTTGTACTGTTTTATGTCAGGACACACCTGCCCAGGGTGGGGATGTCCCTCCTACTGTGGTACAGGTAGTAACCGTATGCCTACGGCTAGCTATACCCACACCTACCATACTGGTCTGCCTCTGACTTGGCACCAACATACACATGTTGCGGACACACACACACATTACAGTCACACAGAAAGCACACGGCACCCTCAGCGCACACTTACACAGACTACGGCACTCACAGACACAGTTGAACACAGTACCTCGTGGACGCGACACCGTCAGCGGTGACTAACCATCCCTTCATATCATCATACTATTACTCGCGGATGTACTGTTCGGTACTGTGTTCTATCGGTCTTTCAGCCTCGTGGTTACGCATGTCGGTATGTTACACATTCCATGGTTGGCGGTATCCTATTTATTTGTACCTCCAAGATGTTATGAATGTCGTTGAACTATCTATCATATTTGCAGATATCGCTGAATCCATCTATATCACCATATATCCCTCTATTGCCCTTTCTATCTGTATTATATATATGCATATGTGTACATATATATATATATATATATATATATATATATATATATATATATATATATATATATATATATATATATATATATATATATATATATATATATATATATATATATATATATATATATCTATATATATATATATATATATATATATATATATATATATATATATCTGGCAGGGAACGTGACAGGCACACAGCACCACCATATGCTGTAAGACTCATGTACTGTTCAGGTGTTGGCATTCCGTGTTGCACTGGCTGTTGTGTTTACAATGTTTGAGGGCTGCCTATGTAGGAGTCACACATTGGGCCACCTATACATTACAATTTACAGGTGGTCATGTTTGTGTGCCATCCATTTTACTGTGTGTGCAGGTGGAGAGGTGTCAGTCCATAGGGGCCTACACGGTCAGTGTATGTGCTATACTTTCCCTCTTTGCCAAGGCGTAGGCATATTGGGCATGCCTCCATCTGCCTACTGGGGCTGGCACAGTGTGTTCATGGTCTGAATCCCTCTGTGCCTGTACTGGCCTTGGCAATTGCGGTGGGCTATGAGGGCCTTCACCATTTTGTCCCTGCTGCAGCTGCTTCCGCAGGATCATATTATGTAGCATGGCACATACTATGACGATGTGGGCACACGTGCCTGGAGAGTACTGCAAGGCTCCACCAGATGTATCCAAGCACGGAACCGTGATTTCAGCATCGAACACACGCTCTATGATGATTCTGGTTTGTGCGTGTGCCTCATTATGGCGTTCTTGCATGGGTGTGTGTGCATTTCTGATGGGAGTCATCATCCACGGCTCCAGTGCATAGCCAGCATCCCCACGAGATGGCCATGTGGGATGTCCCCCCTGACAAATACCTGATACAGCTGTGAGGCATGCCAGATATGGGAGTCATGGTAGCTTCCAGGGCTGCCAGCACACACATCCATGATAATGCCCTGGGCATTGCACATGACCTGGCAGTTGATGGAGTGGAATCCCTTGCGGTTTATGTAGCGCATACCCTGCTCACCGGGTGGTGACTTGATTTGTATGTGCGTGCAGTCTATCGCACCCAGTACCTCCAGGTATTGTGCCACACGGTGGAAGTGGCGCATATTGCTGGCCAACTCCTCCTGAGTTCTGGGGAAGTATATCTGCTCATTGGCATGTGGTAACATGGCATCCAGGAACTGGTGTAGTACCCTGGATGCTGATGCCTGTGAGATACCCATTATATCTCCAGTTGGCCTTTGAAAGGTACCTGTGGCCAGTATTCGCAGGCTTACACATACCTTCGTGTCCACTGGTATGGGTTCCCCTCTGTTGTTTCTGGTTCTCAGGCATGGCGGAACAGCTCCACTATTTGCTGTAAGATGTCCCTGTCCACCCTGTAACGCTCTACTATCTCCAGGTCATGTAGCCCCTGGTAGGTTACCCTTGGTCTGAACACTCTCCTTCTCCTCCGAGGCCTGCGGTGGTTGTCGGCATCATCCTCCACAACACCGTCAGTCTCTAACACATGCTGATGAATCACAGCTATGGCAGCTCCCAACATGTACATTTTAAAAGGTTCCCGTGTGTTTACACCTATGGTGCGGTGTTTGGGAATACACAGGTGTGTGTTGGGTGCTTACACACTTTATACTATTGTGCTGTGAACACCGATGATGTCATGGGGTGTGTATGTACGTTCGTAGCTACAGGTTATGTTATGTGTTTTACTGCGGAACTACTATTGTGGTGCCTTTGGTGTTGAATTACATTTGCCTGCCGTGGATTACCTCTTGACCTTCCCTTTACATTTCTGCGTTGCACCTACCATTTTCTGGCGTGCATCCTGCAGCCTACTTTCATTTGTGCTTTCCTGGACCTGGCGTATCTTGCGTTATGTGTGCTACTGCCGGTCTGCTGTCAGTTTGCTTTGCTCTGCTGTGTCAGGTCTCCTATCTTTGCAATCCAATACCTCCCCTCCTTTCTTTGCATTCACATGCCTCCCCTATCCTGTTTTGCAGGTTTCTGCAAGCGGACTTGTCAGCTGCCGTCGATTGGCCTTCGTGGGTTGATTGGTGTTGATTGCTCATTAGTACTCCAATTATCCTACTTCCGCATTTCCTTTCCTTCCCCTGACCTTCCTGTTTCTGCTATTGTTTGCGACGCGTGCGTCCGATTACTGGGTTTCGGGCATGTTTTCATCCTCGTACACATGCGCTTTTGGCCACCATGTGTGCTCTCAGCAAAACGATTCCTCCCTACCCCTATCCTGCAGCTTTGCTTAGCAACGGACAGGCCCAATTTTCAATGCTCCAATGTGCTTAGTGCTACAGTGGCACATCCCTCTGCTGATTTCATGTATCTCCTCTGAGCCACTCCTCGGTGTTATACCGCTGCGCCGTATGGTACAACCTTCCTCCGGCGGGACATTTGCGATTCAGTATTATCTGCCTCATTTGCATGGCATTGACTACTAATTCATAGTTACCGCGCTGAACACTATCGCAAGCCCTTAGCAACCCTTGCACCTTGGTTGTGGTGTTCCATGCCTACCATTGTGTGTTATGCTGTAAACCTGATTTCTATTACGTTGCGATTTTATGACATTTTATATTATTTCTTTATGTTACAGCTTCCGCACACATGCCCTGCGGTTCTGCTGTGCGTTACTGTGGACATGACATTAAATGTTGTTATTTACGTGTTGTGCATCTTTTCTTATGCCATTGGCTGTGTATTTCGCCATTGGCATATGTTCACGTTGTGATACCTGGGTCTGGCCCTCTTCCATAGCTCCGATGTTATGTTTGGGAAAATGTAAACCGTGTTTTTTGGTTTACATTTCCGTGGGCTTACGCTATGCCTGCACCACTTCATGAATCGCTATATGCCTTCATTTGCATGGTGCAACACTGCACATGGGGTGATTTGCATACCTACGCCGGGGGCTGCGCAGATCTGGCGTACGCCGGTAGTGCACGTGGAATTAGATCATACCTGAATCGCTCGGCGGCCATATTTGGCGTTATAACGACTACGCTATGCGTGCGCCTGGCGCAAGCTTCATGAATCCCGGGGTAAATCTTTTACTACTTTGTATGTAGTATAGTTTTGGAATTATTAATGCGAGCACGGACAAGCAATATTTGACACCTACAGGCATCAGTAGGCTGTAACTGCAGAAAAGCCTGGAGGCGTCACTCAGCTGTAATGATTTAAGATGTCTGCTAGACAGATTGTCAGGGCCAGGTTTAGTAGGCTTTATTTATTTTTATTTTTATTTTTTTATTTTATTTTTTTTAGGTAATTTGTGATGGTATCTGTCAGAACTGGTTGAAAGGAGAAATGCTGAAGGAGGTTATTTAATTGAGTAGGAACCTCAAGAGCTTGCTTAGTTGCCTGGTTGGTTAATATCTGAACTGTCTATGTATAAGGGAGGTGTTGGTATACTGGTTAAAATCTTTACCTCATAGACAGATGGTACAGGGTGTGAGTCTTTAAATTCACCCTGGGGATCACTCCAGTGGCTCTACTCAACAGAGGCACTAGGAACTAAGGTCAGGTGGCACGAAGCCAGGATAATCCTATGGGCTAGGCTTATAAAGGCTCCATGGTCATTAGCCTAGTACACACCTATATAGTGGGTATTGAATTGGTTGGATAAGGTATCATTTGGAGTGTTTTGTGTTGGCTGTGTAACTTGTCCAGGATTTAACAGTTTATTGGTTGAGGTCCAGAGCAGTTTTGTGTTATTAGTGTGTATGTTTTGATTGGCTGAGTAGAAGGCTTTCTTATCTTTGGTGATAAGCTGCTTTGTTAAGTTTCTTATTTATGTATATGCTAGTAAAGTAAGATTTTTTTTTTGTCTAGACCTTCCATGCTTTATCTCTGTCCTTCATGAGTTGTTCAGTTGTTAAGAATAGCCATGGGGCAGGGTTGGCTTTGACTCATTTTATTCTTGGGTTGATGGGGGCTGCTGTGTTAAGAACACTTAGAAAGATTTTTTTTTAAATCAGAGAGAGCATCATCTATGGGGAAAGTCTTTAGTGACCCCCAGTTAAGGAGATGCAGAATATCAATAAAAGTATCTTCATGAAAAGTAGTAAGTTTTCTTAACAGGCTGTAATGATATCTTTTGGGGCTGTTGCTTTGGTGCCATTATTGGTAAGTGGTCACTTAGACTTTCTGACAGAGTTCCATGGCATGATATTTTATTTAGGGAGAATGTTAATATCTAATTGAGGAGTAATTGCCTAATTGTGACTGTTATACCTAGTTGGTGTGGTAATAAGTTGGATGAACTTGTACATATGTACATTACTGGTTGCATTTTCAGGATGTATGGTTTTTCATTCTGTATTAACATCATCCAATATTATAGTTTCATGATGGATTTTTAAGGAGGCTTGACAGAGAATATATTTCCAGTGTGTTAGAATTGTTACCCTGGGGGGAATGTATGTACCTATGACTGTGATTGCCTTGTGATTTAGTTTTAGCATGGCTAATGGAATTTATGAATTAGAAAAAAATAGCAGGAAGTGAGGAAAAAGGGGATATCTAGTGTGCTTTTGTAGAAAATAGTGACACCACCCGCTTTTTTGTTGGCTCTGTCTAATCTGATAGTATTATAGCCTGGCAGAGAAATGTATTCATTGTTTTCTTTCCTGGGGTAGCTAGGTTCTGTGGTAGGTAAGATGTCTGGACTGAATAATGCTATCCATGCATGTACTTGAGTTTTGTTATAAATACTTTGTAAGTCAGTATGGTATACATGAAAGCCAGGGTGGGACTGTGGGTGAGGAGTTAGCGATAAAGGGGTTGATGGGGAATATGTTGTCTGCTGCTTGTATATACCGAGTTGGTCCTGGGTTTGTGTGGATGTCAACACTATGTTTTATTTTTATGGTAGAATGATGGTACAGGTAGTGGCAGTTTTGCTCGATTTTATGTTTAATACCCAATTTATGAGTAAATGGCTGTTCCTTTGAATAATTATACTTAAATAGTAGGATATATAAGTGAGCGGTCATAGACATTCCTCACTAAAAGAATACGGGGTTTAAATAATATGTCTTATGCACACTGCCTCAAAGCGTTGTCCCTGTACTCAGTCTTACAGACTACTGAGGGGTGATCTATGTCTAAGCTACAAGGCATTCTCCGATCCAGCCCTGATGGATCTGCTACAGATATGGAAAACAATCAGCACTGGAATTACCTGATCTAAGGGTCTAGCTCTTGTATTTTTCATAAATGAAACACATTGGAGGGACAAGTATGTGTCTCAGAGATTACCCTTTTCTGGAACAGACTCCCCATTCATGTGAAACACAGTTCTTCCCTAAGCCTATTCAAATGCATTTTGGACAAGTGGATGAAAAATCACAAATTCACCCCTGGCTCGTCACCTGTGGCCCTAATGGGCAGGGGTAGTTTGTAAGTGCCCTAAGACACGGGCATATACCAAAGCCATTCATGGACACTGATAATTTGGAAAATTGGGGTATGAGTGGCTAGACTTGAAAAGGTTCTAGGGCCTTTAGCCTAGTAATCTGTTATGATCCTATGACAGAAATGTGATGTGATTGGGAGATGAGGTTCAGAAGTATTTTGCTTGGAGGCACAGTATAAGAGTTTTGTTGGAAATGTGAGGATAATGGATGCTGGTAGGATGTTAAGTCTACAAGTAGTAGATGATGTGCTAGTATGAGGAATTGTTGAAGAAACATGTTTATGAAATTAAAACAACTGAGGGTTTTGAAAGGATAGAAGATGAGATGTAGTTAAGATAGGAAGTAGCCAGGGTTTATTTGGAAAAATTCGAAGTTGAAATGTAAAATGATAGACTTAAAGGTACTGTTGGTGAGGGGTCTGAGTAGGAATGTATATACTGCAAAGTAGTATGGGAGGCAGAAAGGTTGATAGGAATGATGCTAAATGTTAGATGAAAGATGGGAAATAGGTGAATAGAAATGTGTTCTATGATAGTACAGTTTTATTATTAGGGAATGGATGTCACAGGTGAAAGGTGTGTGCGGGACGTATAAGTGTAATGCGGGGTAGCTAGGACTTGGGCCTGAGTAGGGGGAGTGTAGTGGATTTCCAACAACAGTTATTACAGAAAGCAACCAGTTTTATAGCTAGTTCAGACTTTAGCAAGGAAGCACAAAGTAGAACAGATTTTCTTTAATTTAGTGAATGCAGACACCAAAAAGCTAGGGAGACTAAGTAGCTGGCATATAAAGTGTAATTTAATGATTAAGAGAGAGAACAGTGGCCAACTTGGGAAATGGTCCTTAGAGTGCAAGAACTGCTCCTTTGGGAGGAATGTCATAGCCACTTTCCAGCACAGGGCAGGCACATATCTGACTTGTTAAAGTTAATATACAGCAAGGGTCTTCATGTTAAACTTGCTTACATTGCATGATGACAAATCTCCCAGTGAAAAAGTTTGCAGATGTTTGCAATAATCACCTCTATGTCTCACACTCAGTTTCCAATGTTGATATGAAGGTCATGTCTTCCAGACTTGTTTCTTTTCAGCTTTTGTTACTGCACTTAAACAGTTATTAAATGATTTATGGCACATACTGCAGTATTAAAAGAGAGATTATATTTTTGCCTCTGTGGGTCACAAAATTCTACAATAAACCTGATAAAGAATCTTGAACACTTAACTTACTGGCAATTACACCTGGCCATTTCCAAAAGAAGTCAGAAAGAAGTCACCAATTTGATCTTGGGGGATTTCTTCTGAATCTTCAGAAGTACCCTGGGTATCAATGGAAAGAGTGGAAAAGCATACAAGAACATTCCTGTCCAAGGAAAAGAAAAAGCATCTGTCTTCTAGGCCTTCTTGCATGGAGTCCTGAAACAGAATTTTGCCAGTTGATTGTTCAATGAAGAAACAAAAAGGTTTATCTGAGGAATTCCCACAGAGATAGATCAATCTTAAAAGACCCTCTGATTTTCAATCAAGAGGGCCTGCCTTTGTCCTGTTCAGCTTGTCTGCCACATAATTTTGCCCTGATAGAATGTAAGCCACCTGTATGGTGTGAATGTGCTGTAAAGCTATATCCCATGCTAACATGGCTAGTCTGCATATTGTGTGAAATCTAGTTCCCCCTTGCTTGTTTATTTACCATATCACAGTGGTATTATTTGTAACTACCTGAACAGGTCCTGGGGACCACAGATAATTCAGTAAGCTCTGAAACTTTATAAAGGCTAGCATCTCTATATTTATGTACTTGTTTCTGTCTTTGTTGTCCCATAGACCTTGCACTTTATCCCCCTGACATTGCCCCTGTAGTAAAGTTCAGGGTGTCTGTATTGAATGCTTTGGAGCAGGAGGAAAGGCCTGGATTTGAGGATATTTGATGTCTCCACCAAGTGACTTCTGTTTTCATAAATCCCAGGACTAGAATTTGAAATGACTCTGGGTGCTGGAGCTGGGACCAAAGAGATTTCAGATATGATTGTATCTTTCACATATGGAGTCTTGCAAATGGTACTGTGAGAATCATGAATGCCATGAGACCCAGTATCCTGATGTATTCTGTCATGGTGACAAAAGTCTGAGTGGAAAACCCTTGGAATAGATCAAAATATAGATCTTATTTTTTTTTCCTGTGGAAAAAAGCTCTTTGTACTGAGGGATTTAGTAGGCACCTCACAAACACAATCCTGGTTTATGGAGTCAAAAAAGACTTTTGAAAGTTTTCTTAGAATCCCAGGTTGTGTAAGAGTTCTCACCCAAATGACAAAATTCCCAACACCTTGAAAAACACTCTCAAGATAAACAAGTTATCTAAATATAGAAAAATGTGCATACCCTGTAGCCTGCAATGGGCTATGAATGGAGCTAGACATTTTGTGAACACTCTTGGATAGCTGAATGGGTAAGGCAGGGAGCGAATAATGTGATCCATACACAAAACCTTAAAATGCAGAAATGTGGATGAATAGGAATGTGATGATATGCATCTTTTAAATTTAAGGTTACTAGAAAACTCGAATGAGAAATGTGCAGTAACAGGTTGTGAAGAGAAAGCATTTTGAACTGGAGTATTATTGCAAACTGATTCAGGAAGGAAAGGTCCAGAACCATTCTCCAAGAATTTTACTACTTTCTTCAATACTAAAAATATTCTTGAATAAAATACTTTTCACAACAGGGAAAGAAAAATTACTTCTGTTGTCCTAGAGACAGAACATGATGCAGGACAGGAGGAAAGAGAAGAGTTTGGTTTGTCAGATGAAAATGAATCCACTGGAAAAGAAGAATTTCCTCTCACTTATCTGTATCCTTTCCGGATCATCTTCAAAACCCATTTGTCTGAACCAATCTGCTTCCAAAGGCAGAAATGGAGATTCAGACTTTCTGTAAGGGGTAAGAGGCTGCCAGGATGGGGATAGGGGGACAAGGCCTCTTACACAGTCATTCTGCCTCATTTGATAGTTCTTTGTTCTTGGGGGTTCCAGCTTTCTTTTAGGAGCCACCATGTCATTGCTTTTTAAACAGCTGTTTTCCAGCATTCTTCTGAGACTGTTTGTTTATTGCTAAAACTGAACAAGGAAACAAACACTCTTGGAAAATTTAGAGAAGGAGGGCTGAAAAAGCTGAAGGATTTCCTGGATCTGCTTACCTCTCGTCAAATTTTTTTGTTAACCTCTGCAGCACAGGGTCCAAAAAACGAAATCTCTATCCAAATGAGAATTCAAAATGTTATTGTTCACATCATCTGGTAGACTCTGAGAATGCAGCCAGGCAACCTTCCTCAAAAACAGTACCAGTGGCCAAACGCCTTGAAGCAAACACACTTCTTGCAAACAGTAGTGACCTGAAAAACAGAAGAAATTAGACTATATAAAGCAGATTCTCCCTTGAAAGAGAAGACTGCAGCCAAAACTTTTTTAATACATTAACAATTGGTCAGACTAAATTTAACATATTAACCTGACAATTCAGAATTCTAAAAATTGAAGTTGCAGAAGCATACACTTTCTCCAAATGTATCACTAGCTTTTCAATCCTTGTGAGAAGGAGAGTGATTGGAATAACATAATGTTTGATAAATGGATTAGCTAAAGCTATAGCTGCTGGGTCACATCAGGGGTGAATGTATAAAAACTTGAAAAACTGACACATTTTGTACAGTCTATCTGCTTTCTTAAGGGCAGCAAGTTGATTGTCAGGGAAACCATAGTTTGTAAAAAACACATCTTCCAATGCTGACAGTACTGGAGGAATGAGTGAAGGGTCTGGGAATTCCAGTTGTACCAATTCATAGCATTTTCTGAGGGACTGAAAAACGTTAGTGTTCTCCCACTGACATCATTGGTGCATTCTGGAAACAGTCTCAGAGAAAGTAAATTCCTCACAATGAGACTCGGATATCCTATTCACCTCAGAATCTGAATCAGAAACCTGAGGAGAAAAACCTGCATCTGTCTGTTCAAATTTAACTACAGATTCAACATCTTGAAACTCTTAAGGGAAAAGTGGCACCCCTTTTCTTTTTATCAGAAAATATTTACAGGACAGATCAATAGCCTGTATAAGACCCTGAACCAAGCCCAATTACTGTGGTCCACAGAAACTGACAGATGTCTCTTTTTGACAGGAAAGTTGGGGCAAACAGACCTAGTATTGCCAGCAACAGCTTCCGCAGGAATGGGCATACAATTCTGGCTAAGCAAGGGTACATTCTCCATCCCTTTTCATATAATTAACAAAAGTGGCTCTCCTGTACCCACTGAGAGAATCCCAACAGTCACAGACAACATGTCTAACCTCTGGTTCATGGTGGCTGTATGGATAATGAACAAGAAGAGGAATCACAGAAACATTCTGTACTTTTAATTAAAAATATATAACAACAACAACGATGAAATAGCAAAGCTTTCGGGTTTCCCCTTCCTCAATGCTCAACAGAACATTTCTGTGATTCCTTTTCTTTTTTCTTGGATTTCTTATATTGGACACAGTTATACTGCAGTGGATTTGTTCTTGCATTTATTTAGGCTGTATGGATAACACCAGGGACATCCGAGGACAAAAGTGTGGTCTGAGGAACAAGTTTTGGCCACAGCAAAGTTGCCCACCTACAGCTGAGGCAAATTACTAGCCTGCTGGGAAGCAAAGGCTGCTTATTTAACTTTTTCTTTTTCTAGCTGGAAGAAGGTCCGATTGAGGGACCACTATTTTGTTCCACTAGCAAGCCAAAAATGTTTGTTTCCCAGCAAATCTTAGCAGCAATTCATTTATTTTCCATTTGTTTACTGGGTTAGTCTGACTGGACAAAAGGTGACCATTTTCAGGGGAGGCCTGGGGAGAAAAGCTCCAGATACATAGTAAAACAAATTATAAAAAAATAATAAAAAATTACATAAACACAGCTGTTTTGTACAAAGAGCATAGAACATATAAAAGGAGTAAAATCAGAGTTTTACAAATGAAGCAGCATACAGTGGTTAGAATATTGAGAAACAAATTAAACAAGATATTATACAATAGCTATACAATTGTTTGAACATAAATTCAAAAAGAAGTTTCCATAGACAAACAGGGTCATCAACTAGAAATCATAACTATAAAGGTGGCCTAAACATCTGGTTCACAGTACTATGCACTAAGTGAAACTACACAGTACACCTGTGATCTATTGGATGTTGAAAGTCAGGAACAGGTGAAATTAGTCTGGTTCTGTACAGGAACATGTTGTTTGTTGTATGCCAATGCTCCCTGGGAGTTAAGACCACATACCAAGCAGCTGCTTCCTGCTTCAGAACTGGTGAACTTCCCTGGCAAATATTTATTTTTGTAATATAACCCCTGTGAGGAATTGTCTTTTTTAAAGGCAACTGCAAATTAGTAATTGTCAACTTTGCTTTACTATCCTTTAACAGGTTTTAGATTGTCTGTTCTGTTGCTAGACTGAAGTCCTAAACCTAGTCTTAGAGCAATTCTGTTATAAATGTGTAATTAGTATTTTTTACAGACTTGTAGAACTGTGGAAATTACCTTATTGTATCTGTACACTTAAGGTTCTTTTTGAAGCTGTATCACTTTTTTAAATACCCTCTCTTCTTACATTTTTTCCTTCCTAGCAAACTCTCCACAACCTTGCATTAAGGGACCTGCCTGGCTTCTAAGGACCCCTGAACCACCTCAAGCCTTGCCTAATTGGACCATCCTCTATTTCTGCTGCCCTGTGCTCCCACCTGACTGTACTGAACTTACTAAGTATGTTTTACAATTGACCCATTTTGAAGGCTAATCTTCTTAATTCGTCTTGTAATTACACTTTATAAAGTAAGTTAGCCTCTGGGTCAGGAAAAGCAGCAGCCAGTCCCCCCCCTCCCTGATTTTAGTCTCTTGAAAGATTTACCCCTCGCTACCTACCTTATCCTTCCCACCAGCTGATGCTTTACCTGGCTACCTGCTGCTACTTCTTTTCTGCCCACTAGGTGGCAGTGTACTCTAGGCTTCGTGCCCTTACTCACTCCCCTTATTCTTTCTTAGTCTCTGCTCACTGCTCTTCTTTTTTCTGCCCCCTCTCATCCCTTGCCCAGTAGCCTGACTTCTTCCCCATCTACCTCTTCTTCTGTTTCTAGGCTGTACTTTCTTCTTCTCCTACCTACTATAAACTATAACGCTCCATAGTTCCCCCTCCCTTCTGTCCTACTCATTATCTGCTATTCTAGCAGCTACTTACCTGCTTCACTACCTCTCCCTGGGGTTCTGCTGCTCACTGATTGTCTCTGCTGACTTCCCCTCTACTTGCTCTAACCCGCTTCGTTCGCCCTACGGGTTCACTCCGCTCCCCTACCCTACCCTACCCCCAACTCCCACCCACCCCCAGTGCTGTTACATTTACACATCTTTAGCCACACCCACTACACTCCTCAACCAATCATCTCACACTATCAATTATCTACCCTTCCCCTTGCCAACTCTATACTTAATCAACCCCTCCCTACTGCAAGAATACAATAATCACTGTACTCTACCTCTATACCCTCTGCTACCTCCCCCTTTAGTGACCCCCTATCTATTCTATCATTCCATATCCCACAGTTTTACTTTATCAAACACTCTACATAACCTCTCAACCCTATTAACTAAAATGATCTTCTTTCGGAATCCAAACCTGAAACAATATCTTCTTATTACTTCTACACTAATCTTCTTAGCATTACCCTATGCTCTAACCTTCTACGAACATGTCTCCTTAACCTATAACATACCTCCCCACTATCAAACTCTACCTACCACACAACCAAGTTCCCTCTCTCATAGCAACATAACCTCATCATCAATCTACCTACTCCCTAGATTTCATAGATCTTCCCATGTCACTTACATCTACAGTAAGAATACCTCACTCAAGTACTCTAAATATATAAGAACTATACTAAAACATCCCACACAACTTCTATCTCATGGTGATATCCATCCAAATCCTGGCCCAAATTCACATATCAGCAACATCCCACAAAAACAAACTACTAAGGTTGTCTCTAACCCTATACAGTTAGTGAACTCTCTCAGAATAGCTCAACTCAATATCCGCAGCATTAACAACAAACTCAGTCAATTGCATGCTCTTTTACATGTACATGCATTTGATATCCTTTGCCTCACAGAAACTTGGCTTAAACCCTCTACACAGGATCTAGAAATAACCCCACCTGGATATAACATCCTTAGATGTGACCGCACTTCCAAGAAAGGTGGAGGTGTAGCTATACTATATAAATCTGAACTATTACTCTCAACCTTTAATGTGTTACCACCCTCTATCAACAATGCAGAAACCCTGTCCATCAAACTCCAACTTAATAAAGCTAAATCCATTTATATTATTTGTACCTGTATTCCTCCAGGAAATAACATTAACACTCTTGAAAACATTCTTAGTAGTCTCTCCACCATTCTACCCCAAGAAACAATTGTACTTGGGGATTTTAACATCGACTGGACTACTTGTAACTCCCCCAATCCTACCACCCATATTAATCTTCATGGCTTCTCTCAAATAATAAACTCCTCCACTAGAATTCATAAACCTAATAATAAAGAAACCATCCTTGACTGGATCCTTATAAACAGTCATCCTGGAACCTATACAACAGGAACACTACCAGATGACATTAGTGACCATGTTCTAACCTATATAACAAAGCAAAAGCCTCATAGTCCTAAAATAATACTTTTAAATCCTATCGCTCAAAGAAGCACTTTAAAGCAGAAAGCTTTCAAAGTGAACTTAAGGCCTGTGACTGGTCACCACTGAAACTACTCAAACTAGATGAAGCTGTTTCCTACTTTAATACTAAATTCCTAGAAATCCTAGATCTCCACGCCCCCCTGCGCTCTTCCCGAGGTAGGAGCAAACCAGCCCCATGGCTCACAAAACAAACCAAGGAAAAAATATTCCTTAGGAACAGAATATGGCCAAATGGAGCGCCACTAAGAGCTCTACAGACCAGCTACTATATAAACAACTAAGAAATGCAACTAAAAAAGACATTATCCTAGACAAAAAAAAAAATTTTATCACCACCTTCAACAATCTCACCCAAAAAAACCCTCAAAAGTTCTGGTCAGGCATTAATAAACTTCTCCAACCAGGACATACCAAAACTCCAGCCCCATCTTCTATTCCCAACAATAATCCTCTACTAATAGCTGATGCCTTCAACAATTACTTCACAGAAACTATTATAACTCTTGCAAAGACACTACCTCCCACACCCCCCAACCCTTTCCAAAACACTAGCAGCCCAGTGCTCTCCTTCCATATACAACCTGTACCAACATCCTATATCTGCAAACTTCTTCAAAAGCTCAAACCCTGTACCCCTTCTGCAGATCACTTACCACCTGAATACCTCCAAATAGCAGCCAAAGTCATTGCATACCCAATATCCATCCTTATTAACAGAACAATCACAGAAAAAAAAATCCCATCCACATGGAAAGTCTCTCACATTATCCCATTACATAAAGGAGGCAAATGCACTGATATCTCTAATTTCCGACCAAATGCACTACTCTTCCCACTGGCCAAAATAATGGAAAAATGTATTCACCACCAACTACTTCAACATCTGCTCCAAAATAATCTACTGGCCAACTGCCAGCATGGTTTCAGACCCTTTCATAGCACAACTACTGCCTTGCTAACCTTCACTGACTGTATAAACAGGAATCGAAATAACAACTCCCTATCTTCTGCACTATTCATTGACCTATCAAAAGCCTTTGATATGGTTAACCACGACTTACTAATCAGTGAGCTAAAAGCCCAATTTCTTGACCCACAAGCAATACGTTGGTTTACATCCTATCTAGAAAATAGACAACAAGCAGTACTCTGGGACAACAATCTCTCCTCACCTATTCCCGTAAACATTGGAGTCCCTCAAGGCTCTATTCTAGGCCCTCTTTTATTCTCCATTTTTACTAATAATCTCAACACTATTTTTCCTAAAGCCACCTGCATACAATACAACGATGACTCAACTTTAATCTGTACAGCTAAGTCATCAACCTCTCTTCAGACCTTGACTCAAACAGTATTTAATACTGTAGAAACATGGTTTACCCACCATTGCCTCCTCCTAAATCCAAAAAAAAAAACACATTACTGCTTTTCTCTCCCACCAAAAAATCACCAGAAATCAACTTTACAATTACCTCTAACGATGGAACTACTATTACCCCAGATACTAACACACGTCTCCTGGGCATAACCATAGATAATAAACTCAGCTACGATTATCAATAGCACCATCCAAACTAGGCTCCCTGTATAGACTCAGACCCTACCTCACACCACTAGCGAGAACCTCTATTGCCCAAACTCACCTCATTTCTACCCTTTTCTATGCTTCTGCTATATACACCAACCTATCAAAATACAACATAAACAAACTGGAAACTAGCTATAACAACATAGCTAGATTTGCCACAGGGACCCCTTTCAGAACCCACCACTGCTATAACCTCAAACAACTAGGATGGTCAGAGCTACAAAACCAACTACTGTATAATCAACTTGTGATCACACAAAAAATTCTTCATCACCCAAATAACACCCCAATTCTCACTAACCTAATCACCCCATATAAAAATCTTTCAACACTTTGCTCTGCAAAGAAGCTACTAATTTCTAATATCAAATCTAACAATAAAGCGGGGGACTCACTATTTACCAATATTGTGGGCAAAATCTGGAATAACCTTCCTATTACACTCACATCTCACTCATCAACATCTCTCTTCAAGAAACACCTAAAAGAACATCAGCAACTATTCTAGCTCTGTCCCTGTTCGAAACCAGACTGAACCATAGTTCATCCCCCTTTTTCTTCTCCTTGCTCTACCCCTATCTTCCCTGCTATGACCTCTTTGTAACTAAACTCCTCAGAAGTCATCTGTACACTAGCTAGTGCTTTGTTTGTTCTTTCTTCTTTCATCTATTTCCTTCATTCTCTTTCTTCTTTCTACCCCATATGTCTCAATAACTCTGAACCCTTGTTGATGATTGTATTCTCCTACACTTGTGCCAATTCTAAACATCCCTTTGCCTCTATACTTATTTCTTAAACATGTCTCATTTTTTATATCTTTTCTCTATCCAAATATTGTTGATCCTCTCATGTGTAGTAATTCATAGAAATATGCTTTTTAAGTATTGAACTTTTAACTATTGTAAACTTGTTTTATGTATTGTATTTTTAATTACTGTTTTTATGTAAATTTTACTTAACTTTGGAGCTTATCTCCCTGGCCTCTACTGAAAAAGGACATGTATCCAGCTAGACTAGCCCAGTCAACAAATGTAAAATAAATAAAAATAAACAAATAAAAACATATCCAAGTTTTGAACAGGAGATCTTTTAGTAGAGATTTGAAAGTATGTTTACTATTTAGACATCTAGTGTCAGGGGGTAGAGAGTTCCAGGCCTTAGCAACTTCACAGGAATAAAGAAATTGGCCGGAGCTATGTAAGCAATTGGTAACAGTCAGTAGGGTGTTATTGGAAGATCATAGTTGGTGCGCAGTACTATGGAGGGTGAGCAGAGAGGGCAGGTATTTTATTTGGTTGGTATAGCAGTTGATGGGTCAGGAGAAGTTGATTGTATTTTAGTAGGTTAGGGAGTTCTAACTATCCTAGTTGTCTTAGGGAGAGGCAATGGTGAGAATGAAATGTATCACTAGTTGTAAATTTTGAAATTTTATTCTAGCAGGTAGTTTCAGGTCATATTTGTTTAGGTTAGATAGAACTGGGGAAGTGTATAGTAAGGTGGAGAGTAGATGGGTACTAGAGATAGTGATTCGGGACTCCTGTGTGAGGAAGCTCTTATGGCGGTTGAGTGAACCCAGTGGCGGCTGGTGACTTCAAATCAAAGGGGGGCTGCAGGACATGGCTGAATGGGTGGGGCCAAGGGGAAGGGGCGGAGCTCTGCTCAAAACCACAAAAACTGGGACTTTAATTAAATACGCTGCCCTGGGTGCCAAACCGTCATTGAGAGTCCAATCAAGACAAAATGAAGTGTAGAAGAAGAAAATATTTGAATGCATTGGCTACGTGACAGCTTACTTAATATCTAGATGGAAACAAAAAGTTTGTGAGGCATGAAAAAATAAATTACTTTTAAAATACATTACTGAAATGCCAGTCAAAATCAAGTGTCAAAAAACAAGCAGCACCAACTCAACCACTTCTCCTTGCACTGCAGTTCTAATTATAATTTATATTCAGCTTCATAAAAGTACCAAGTAACATGCTGAAAGTAGCAATCTCTGTAATATCCCCACTTGTAAAAATGTTTCTCATCTCAAATAGACCTGCTGCCTGACAACAACTATCTACTTGTTTCATGGGGAAAACATGATCAAAGTAAAAAATGAATAGCAAACAAGAAACAAGCTCAAGAAAAATTGTTTAAAGGGTAACTGCACAGGATATGGACCACACATTATAGATTGGCATTCTGTTTAGTTAATGGGTAAAGCCTGTAAAGATGACTTCAAGTCTCCAACAAATGTAATGAGCTTCTGAAAATACTGTAATCCTGTCCTTTATTACAAATACTGTCATATGCATTTCAGTACCTAAGGCTTGTATGTTATGTAGTTATGTAAATATTCTCTGCATGGCAACAACAGAAAGGCTTTCAATGTTGGTAATTCTTTAACAGTATGCTTATTAAAGCTTATTTGCATCTTACAATCTCAGACAAGTTTATGTTGTATACAGTTCTTGCTTAAGCATACCTCTCAACTGTCCAGATTTTTACAGAATGCCCAGATTTATGCCTCATATTTTTGGCTTGTTTCTTATAAAATGTGTGGTGGTCAATGAATAATGAGATACATTTGAGTTTCAGACTTCATATCCTTCAGGGAATGCATGACACAAATCCAGCTATTGAAGCAACTTCCTAAGTTTGTAAGAGCAATATTTAAAATCTGTCCCTATTTTCTAGGCCTTTGTCCCTCCATTATTTTAGGCTTTGACCAAATTGTTCTTGCATTAAGAGTTTGAGAGGTATGTACTTCAGTAAGGGTGAGTGTCGCCCCCTGCACCAACTTACTTGTGTTTGGTAAATATATAACTATAACCCTGCACCTAACCATCCACATTATATTATTAAAAATGTTTCCCTAACACAACTACTACACAAGACAAATTAACACAGATCACACACAATACCAATCTATCCCCTTATCTAGCCCTTACTTTTCTCACAGACACTTGTACATGCACACTGTACAGTATAATGTAATCTTCCACAACCATCTTTTCTGTCAAACATTCATTTTCATGCTCGCTCCTACCTGCACTCACTGTATAAAATTTTAATACAACCATTTTAGATTCACACATATGTGCAGTCACTCTTTTTTACACACACACAGACCCATAGATTAATTAAACAAAAAATAAATAAAAGCTAAGACTGCCTAACCTCAAACAAACGAACCCAGGTCATTGAACCTGCTATAGCATGAACTCACTTTAACCACTTTGGAAAACCTCCAGTCATAACTTCCCAATAAAAGTTATTAGGTTGGCCAGGACCACACATTCTGTAAACAGTAAACTCTCGATTACCATCAGCAGCACACCACGCATGTATAAATTACAAAAAAAAAATCATCTTTTTCTTTTTCTGACCATTATAGTCCTTTTTCTTCTGGATTATCCAGAGTGCCGTTTCTTTAAAAAAAAAAAAAAATGAACAAAACTTCAGCAATGATATGCTGACTATAGATGAAATAAAAAAAAAAGTGCTGTACTATTTTGACAGTGACATCAAAGCCTGGCAAAACAGTAAATTTTAGACTCTGAACATGATCTGGTTGTTAAGAGGCCCGCCTTGTTAGTGGATTTGAAAACTAACTCTAACTCAAGTTACTCAACTCAACTGCAAAGAAATAAACAAGCCACCACAAAACACTCAAAAACAAACAGTATAGCAAATATATTGTTTAGGGCAAGCAAGTAAACATACCACCAGTTTTAATAATTTATCTCTGAACAGATAACAAAGGAGGATTATTATCTACTTAGTAATGAACGAGAAATCAAATGTTGACTGTACACTTTACTAGTATTTTGTAATTTTGCCCTACCTCTAAGTTAAAAACCGAGTGACCTGTCCGGTGTCTCCATCTTAGTAAGTCACAAAATTCGAACTCCCGAGTTCTGGCTGTAACTTAAGCCAAAAAAAAAAAGTTGTTGTAAGCCCCTGAGCACCATCCTTACTCCGCAACTATCAAGCCAGGTAATACCATCCAAAGCACTGCACTGCCTAATAGTAGTAGTACTGATTGGTCCTCGCTCTCTTTGAGAGTGAGAACCAATCAGTAGCCATCCACAACATCAATATCATGTACATGCCTGCGAATGTAGTAGTCTGACCCCCCTTCTATTTTATTGTGTGTTTCACGCATAGCCTTCTGGGCATCACAGTGATGCCTTCTTCTTTCCTTAATCCGGACTGCCTGTACAGCAGTCTGGAAATTTTAGAGAGACTAATTTAATTAAAAAAACAAAAAACAAAACCCGGAACTCGCCGAACATGCGCAGTCCGAGTTCCGGGTCGGTTAATCAGACTCACTTAGAAATACAGGCAGCCGCCAGCTAGACAGACAGCATATATTTATTCTTTTTAACTACTACTAATTTGTAAATATTTTTAAAAAAATCTGGGTGGGCTGCAGTCCGATGGGACGAGCCACCATTGAGTGAACCTAATTTTTTATGAACTTTGGCAATTGTTAGTGCTATATGTTTGTCGAATTTTAGGTTTTGGTCAATAGTTACATCTAGTAGCTGGGCTTGAGTTACTGGTGTGAAAACGGTATTGTTGGAGGATGTTATTGAGAATGACGAGGTAGCGATGAAAGTTTTGGATGGGTGGAAGATCATGAGTTGGGTCTTAGATGGGTTTAGTATGAGTTGGGGGGAATTTAGCCATTTTTGTATAGTAGTAAAGGTTTCCTGGGTTCTATCTTGGGGTAATTGTAGAGATGGGGCTAAGCAAATAAGGGTGGTGTTAGCAGCATAATGTAGTATATTAGTTTGTTAGCTAGCCATGGGGAGGTTATTGGTAAAGATGGAAAATAGTAAGGGACCAAGAATGGATTCTTGTGGAATACTTTGTCCCACTGGGAGGAGAAAGAAGAGAGAGTTATGCCATTTAACAGCTTGTTGCAGAGGGACAGATAATTTTTAAACCACAGTAGAGAGGAGTTATCCAGACTGAGCTCAGAGAGTCAATAGTAATTTGCAGTGGGATACCATGTCAAAAGCCTTTGACAGGTGTAGGAAGACAATGGATACAAAGTTACTGAGATTTCTTTGTTGATTGATGTGGTCAGTAAAGGATATAAGGGCAGAGGTGGTACTATGGTTTGGCAGAAATCCATGTTGGGAATTTGTTAGCAGGTTATATTGAAGAAGGTTCATTAGTTGGGTGTGTACATATTTTTCTAAAAGTTTTGATGGGGGAGATAGTATAGCTATGGTGAAATAATTACTAAGTTCTGCCAAGGAACCACCTTTGTGTAGGGGGCAACGTAAGAAATTTTCCAGAGAGGGGACAGTGTGTTCAGCTATGGATCTGTTGATGAGTATGGAAATAGAGTAGGCGATGGCAGAGGTGGCAATCCTGAGGTAATCAGTAGGAAGTTTATCAGCAGCGAGAGTGGTGGGTTTCAATTTGGCAAGGTGTTTACGAATTAGGTAAGTTGGAACTGGGTTTGAGAAAGAATTGGGTGTTGGTCTCACGGTGACAGTTTTGTATTTTGGGGGTATTTGTAGTAGTAGTGGGGAAATTGTTGAATAACTTTCGGATGGAGGAGGTGAAATAGTCATTAAACTGGGTGGCAATATCATTATCACCTTCAATGTTAGGGTTTGGGGAGGTGATTTTGCCTGGTTGGAGAATGTAGTTGATTGCGGACCAGAATTTTTGTGGATTGTAGTGAGTTTTTTGTAGCTGGATACAATAACTTTTGCAACTGTTTTACTGACAATAGCAATTGTCAGTAAAACAGGAAAGTTGCAAAAAAGTTACATTTCCCCAGAATGAAACACAGTAAAAAGCAGTTTAAACACTTTCCCCAGCCCCCCCAAAATAAAATCAACCCAGTTTCACCACTTTAAAGCAGTTTTTAAATGGGCAAAATGTACATTAAACCCTGATTGGAGAAGGAATATTCTCCAGCAGAGTGTTCATGTAGTGCCCACTGAAAAACAAGTCCACCACTTTATTACAATATATTAAGCTGCCATGAAGCTTGGACAGTTAAAATGTAAATGGAGGTCATTTTTATGCTCACTAAGCAGTGCTTTAATGTTTAGCAAGTGTAAAACTAAAAATAAAAAGTAAGTAAAATAAAAAAGTGTGTGCATGTGGGTGCATGTATGCTTTAATGTGTGCATGAGATCGTAAACCAGCGTAAGTAAGAGATAAAGACAAGAGTGCTGGTAGATAGTTTCAGAAGGTCACATTTGTTTAGGTTAGTTAGAACTGGGGAAGTGTATAGTACAGTGGCATAGATTGATTAACTATTAAGAGTTATATAACTCTTATTTTTTGGCATTATTTACTTTTTGGCATTATTTACTGACTTTAATCCTTATTTGTTTAAGGAAAACCATGGACAGCAGAGGAGGGAAAACAGTTGCAACGCATTATATTTACTTTTACATTCATTATGTCATAAGTACACATCTGAAATCATGTTCATTCACAACAAATTGGCTGTTAATTGGTGTGTGTGTGTGTGTGTGTGTGTGTGTGTGTGTGTGTGTGTGTGTGTGTGTGTGTGTATGCTCGTGTGCTTTTTTGTGTGTTTCCACCAATGTAGACGTGAGTCTGCCTGTCTTTGTTTCTGAATGTGCATATGTTTTTCTATGTATATGTGTATGAGTCTGTGTTTCTGGATGTGTGTGTAGACATTAAAATACTTCATTTATATATTGTTAGGTAAAATATTTCCTCTAAGAATTTTACAAATACTAAAGCAAGTCTGATACAGTAGGGAAAGGAACTATTTTACATCAAAAATTTAAAAAAAAGTATATAAATGCAGTAATAAAAAGAAATGCAAATACAGAATAATTTAAAAGAATAACTGATTATCTAAGTGTAATAATGCCCCATTATTTTTGAAATAATGCCCGCCCCACGGTGTTATAAGGCCTGATGCTGCAGGCAGACATCGGGCATTATTGTTTGCTTGCTTAACTACTTTTTACTACAAAAGGAAAAAAAGTGAGCTTCAATTAAAAATACATAATACTAACATTAATAGTCAATAAAATACTTTTCTGTAGCTTATTTTTAAAGAATAAAAAGGTAATATGGAAGTTTTTTCCCCAAAGGAATTGTATTTGTCCAACAATGTTAGACAATCCCTGAAAACCCACAGAGGAGTGTACTCTTCTTCGTGGCAAAGTTCTGAAGGGCTTGACACCCAAACCAGTATTTTTAGTCAGCTCAGTTAATATTTATTATTTTGTCTTAAATGGTTTCACTGAACTATCCCCCGGATTCACGAAACCTCAGTGTAAGACTAAATAAGTCTTACTCGGAGGATGCAGTTGAACTGTATGATGTCAGCATGCCATGAATATTCATGAGGGCACGCTGACTCTACCCCAAGTCTAACATGGACCATGCAGACAAGCAGGGGGCGTGTCCGACTGCCGAGCAGTCTAAATGTCCACGCCCCTGCAAGTGTGTGAAATGCAAAATGTCAACACACAAGAGCGAGTCCGCTCAAATGTTCATGTACCCAACACCACACTCCCTGACACTGTAAAACCCCAGCACAGTTATAAAAAGTAAAACATTAAATTTTTTATTCTAATTCCCAATATAGCTGCCCGTATTTGCACGTGTGTGCGCGGGTGTGCCCATTGCTTAGCTGCAGTGAGCAATCTTGACATGGAAGAGCATAATAAGGAATGTGTATGCAAATTATGCCAAATAGTAATAGCGTAGTGGCACAAAGCGGAGGCATTCACAGTTCGAGTCCCACCACCCCCCTTCCTATTTTATGTTAAAAATGAGTATATGAAATAATTCCTGACATATATGATTAAACTTTTACTAAAAAGCATTTAAATGGCCTATGTATCAGTGAACAAAATGTATATTTATAAAGGAACCTGACATATAATTGTCCACAGTTAAGCAACACTTTGCCCAGAGCAATATAGTTGCCCGTAGTTAAGCAGCGCTTTACCCAGCGCAATGTAGTTGCCCATAGCTAAATAGCACTTTACCCAGTGCAATGTAGTTACCCATAGCTAAATAGCGCTTTACCCAGCGCAATGTATTTGCCCATAGCTAAATAGTGCTTTACCCAGTGCAATCGGTTTGCGCAGAGGTGCGTGCCACGCCAACCAGCACACCGTCGGGCAACATGGAGCAACGTAGAGCAAAGTTGCTTAAACATAGCCACACCCCCTAACCTGTCTGGACAGTAGTAAAATAAAAAGCAATGACAAGGTTTGAACCCAGGATACTGTGCACCATAATCAAAGTACTGAGCCACTAAGCCACGACAGCTTAGGATAAACATCCACTGTTAACATATATATACTTATAAATGTTAGATTAACCATTGCTAAGCAGGTCTGCAGTCAGCCGAGAATTAAAAAAAATGGCCAATCACAAAAAAGTGCGGGAAATGCGGCATATTTAAGCTCCATAGGTGGGAATACTCGCCATAACTGATTGTAGCTCCCATCTGCAGTTAGAATGTCTGGTGCTGGACAGGGTACTCGCTTTACAGCGCAACGCTGGGGCATCGAGGAGTCAAAATACATGGTTTGGCTCCTAGTCCATCGTCATGAGACTCGACTCCTGCAGGGCCAGTTCCAAGGGACGGAGTATAAGGTAGAGGCTTGGAACCGGTTGGCTCATGAACTCACCAGTGCCACAGGCATCCCTCGGACTGGTGAGCAGGTCCGTCACCACCATGCAGACCTGAAGAGATGGAAGCAGGACCTTCTGAACCAATGGATCCAGGAAGCCCGTCATATGCATGATGCCCCACTACTAAGTAGGTAGCCATGGAATGCAGTATGCAAGACATGCTAATATAGTCTAAATAATGGATAGGTATGTCTCAATATCCCTTCATTTACTTCACAGCTGCAGGTGTCCGTGCTATGAATCAGCAAGCCTATGCAGATAGGCTGCTAAGGCTGCACCACCAGGCAGGTTAGTCATTATTCTGCATGTATTGTTATACGATATATGTGAGGGAGCATGACAAAAGTGTTGTAGCCCAATAATACAGCAATAAAATGCCCTGAATAAATCCTCTGCATGTACTGTTATATAACATAAGTCAGAGAGCCAGAAATAGAGTGTACTAACCCAGCAATAAAGGTAAAATAGGTCTGGAATACTATCTCTACATGTACTGTCATAACATATAAGTGAGCAGGCCTGAAAAAGAGTGTTGTAACCTATTAATAAAGGCATAATATGTCCTGCATACGTCTTCCGTATGCATTGTAATATCAAATAAAGGAGAGAGCCTGTAGAAAAGAGTGTTCAATGTAATTAATAAAGGTATAATACTTGGAGTGTGTCTGTGTCACTTACTTTGAAATGTTGTTGTACCCTTGCAATAAATAAATAGTACTGTTGTATTAGGTGCTGTCAACCCACAGTTGTGCAGTCCCATAAGAAGTGGATGAAGGAAGTGCCAGTAGCTGTGAAGCATATAACATTTATTCCATGAATAAATCCTCTGCATGTACTGTTATATATCATAAGTCAGATAGCCAGGAATAGAGTGTAGTAACCCATTAATAAAGATAAAATATGTCTGGAATACTATCTCTGCATGTACTGTCATATAAAATAAGTAAGGGAGCCTGAAAAAGAGTGTTGTAACCTATAAATAAAGGTATAATATGCCCTGAATAGGTCTACTGTATGCACTGTAATATCAAATAAAGGAGAGAGCCTGTAGAAAATAGTTTTAATGTGAATAAGAAAGGTATAATACTTGGAGTGTGTCTGTGTCAGTCACCTAGAAATGTTGTAGTACCCTTGCATTAAATAAATAGTACTGTTGTATTAAGCGCTGTCAACCCACAGTTGTGCAGTCTCATATAAAGTGGATGAAGGAAGTGCCAGTAGCTGTGATGCATGCAACAGTCCTCAACAGTTGTTAAATGGCTGACATGCATAGGTAAATCTGGCACACGAGTAGCTTGTCAAGGTGATCCCCAGAAATGTGAGTGTGCTACATGAAATGTAGGATTCTGTAGAAAATCAAGTGAAAATGTCACGTGAACACATCCAGATGTGCAGATACATCAATATATAAATAAAATACAAGTATGTAGCAGTAACATCTGCATCTTGGACAGTTACTATGTCAGATATATAATGAACTAGCCAAACCCATTACACAATCTAATGCATGTTGCCTAGTGTAATAATACACCTGCAGTCAATAGGAATGTAGTGTAGAGTTAAAGTACTAAGATGTTAATGGAGGTTTCTTTTTACACCCTACTCCATGTGCATAAACAATGCAATTCCACACCTCAATGGGTATGTCTAATCTCAAAACATTTGTTGGGACATATGTCCTATTGTTCTATAAAATCTGCATTTACTTTGATGCATGTCCCCTGTTAAAACACCACAATCTTGTTGGCCTGTTGCCACCAATCATCCCTGCATGCTGTTGTAATGTCCACTGTCGTTCAATATATGCATGTGTTATGCTTGCTGTTCAACTGTTGTAACCCTAGTGTGTTGCGTTAATGGGAATATTACTGCATGCTGTTACAACTAATTTGGAATGCTGTTGTCTATGTTGTAATTAAGCACACCTAATCACAGAATGTATGGGAAGGCCGGTCCCAGCGGACCCACCTGTCCCTCCTCAGCTGGCGATTGCACCTGGCACCAGCAGGTCTGGTGCCCAGCCCGGGCTATCCTCCTCCATTGGTCCTGTGCCACCTTCAGGTGGAAGCACTGCAGGGGATGGGACCCCCCCGCAAGCGTGGGCAGAGAAGGGCCAGCTGTCACCCTCCGAATGTTCCGGGTTGTGGTGTGTAGGGAGATCCAGCGTTTAGTCGCTGATCCCCTACGCCAGCTCGAGGCGAGAATGGCACGACTCATGGGTGAGCCTGCCCCTCCTATGCAGCACAGTGACCCTCGGGTCTGTGAAGGTTCAGTGGTGACTGCCCATGGGTGGTTATCTCAGTCCCACTGTTACCATCTGTGGGCTCATGGGCTTGCGATGTCCAAACATCCGTCCCCGTCAATTGTGTTCACCAACTCCATGTGTCATACTCTGCCCCTGTATGTGTCTTGTTTGTCTTGTCTGTTTACCTCCCCAACCTACCTCCCCAAATATACCTACTTCCTCTACCTCACTTTTCACTCTCACCTGAAAAAAAAAAAGGGCAATCTGTACCCACAAAAAATTACACCCCATACATAGCTGCCCATTTCGCACACATGTCCACTGGACATGTAAACTGATAATTATAATTGGCAGTACAACATACTTCGTTGTCCCCACCCCTCTCTCAGGGGTGGAAGGTTTCAAATTTTACTCCAAATTTGCAACATATGCGCAGCTGTTGCTGATAAAGGAATGGGCAGCTATGGACCTTCCCTACACCTGTCTTGCACATCCCGAGCTTGTTTCCCTACTGTCTTTCCCTCTTTGTGCCCCCTTTTTCACCACTTTCCTATCTCCCCATTTTCTTTTCTTTCGAAGAAAGTAGCGTGGGGGTTAGCGGGAGTAAGCACTTTTAAACAGTATTAAGTGGGTTTAAGCGAGTGTGCGCATGTGTGCGCTTAGCTAAGCATCGCTAAGCATCGCGCAAACCCACGGAAACCCACTTACAACTGCTTAAAAGTGCCTTAGTCACTCTATGTCAGGGCCCTTGTTCTGCTCAGCAGCAAAATAAAATACCTCTGTCAGTCTCAAACCCCAGACCTTGGACACATTAGACTGCATAAAGTACCACTAAGCCACAACCGATATACAATAACTTGGTGCTGCAAAAATATATCATGCATTACAATGAGTGAATGTAAAGGTAAAATAGGAAGGCCATAACACAAAAGCTTGTTCTGTTGATCTTTACCAGAAATTTTTGTGGAATCGCATTACATGAATGTGATGTGAGAAGCTGCCATTCAAGCAGCAAATAATGTTACAGAGGCACTTTACAACCCCCACACAGTATCACAGCAGGACAAACACTGGCATATCTGAGTAAGGCAGAGGCCATACCTCCTAACTGTGACAACTTTCCAGGGATGTCCCTGATTGTGAAACATATTTTAGCTGTGTCCCTACGAATCACTCAGAAAAGTACTGACATCAGTCAGAAAGGTGGGCTATTACACAATGAATACTGACAATAATAACAGTAGACACCGCTTGCACTTCATGAAAGGAGTACTAATCCATATGCACTGCTTCACTGAAGTCTACACCTACTGTCCCTATTATGTGTAAGGTGTACCTCACTTTCAACTACCTATCCCTGACTCCATGCAAAGATGTATCTGAGTGTTCCATATGCCTGTCAGAGGCACAAACACACAGGCATATAAGCTATATGCTGCCACACACTCTGAAAATAGCTTTGGTAGGACCTCCACAAGCATACCCTTATGTAGGGGTACAACACAGAAATAAAGGATGTAGCCATGTACTGGTAGCAACTGACTGTAACAATGCCATTGTACCAGTCCTGAAAACACCTGTGAGTTGCACAGACAAAGAATGACAGTGTAACCTCTGGCTACCATCTGGATAGATTCACAGTTGGGAACTATGCAGACAGACCACCTGCCTTGATAAACTGACAGGTACACACCAATCCTGTAAGTCCAGTAAGATAATATTCACACATTAATACATAATGCTCTTTGTATGTAAGCATCCCCCCACAATTAAAAGATACTTCTGTGTTTAGGGTCTACCAAGTGTGTAGGTAGGCATACTCAGTACTGGAATTGTCCAGTTGTCTTGTGAACCCTGTGCTAATGTCAACAATAAAAAACACAAACCCTGCAGAAGTGAGTACATTAATATTCACAGTATAACAGTTCACAAACAGTTCATGTGCCAAAAGAATACGTCTCAATAACTAAATCTGTATGGCAGTTAATTATATGAGTTGAAAAGAAACTACATAGTCACATAAATGTTGTGTAAGCATTTGTAGTGGGGAGTAAAACTCTACACTGACAGCTCTGTACTGGAAGTGGCAACAGTTAGGTCTGAGTACAACATGTACATCACTGTCTACATCTCTAGCTTCATTTATAAGACGTATACTAACCTTCTGACTTGCACAACAGTGTCCACAGCAAACAAGCATGGGCCCCACTCTGGAAATCTGAAAGGGCTATGCCTACATACCTTAGCAATTTATAGCATTGGGTTGCTATGACAGTGAGTGCTGCAATTACCACTCAGCAGGCTATATGCATTTACCAAATGCTGGGCAACAATTGGTGCAGAGGGCATCACATGCACATGTGCAGATACCTATAAAAGCAGATTGTACTTGCTATCCCCACATGCAATCATTACATTGCACGTTTAAGCAACTGAACAGCTCCTGCAGACAGTAGCACGTAAGAAAATACTTTATAATTTGGTAACAAATATATATACCTAATTAAAACTGAAGTTATTAATTAAGAAAAAAAATTAATAAGCACAAACTAAACATAAGTAAGTATCTTTACTTAATAAAAAAAAACTGTGAAAGCATACACAGATGGACCTGAAAGGGACATACAGGTATGTAACAGTTTGTAGTTACCGGCAAGTAGTAGATGTTTATGAATAGTACTATACATCCTCTGAAACATGCATATGTGACAGCAGTAGGTATGTATGCACTGATGCCATGCATAACTACTGCCATGGAGAAATTGGTGTGTAGCTGTGTGCAGTGGGACATAATTGTGACATATGTAGCTCAGCATTACATGTCAAACATCTGAACATGTTATCTATGGTCTGTACAGTACCGCGTTTAATGGCAGTTTGGGGGAGTAGTCCAAACACCTATATAAACTTGGATGTCACAGAGTAAGACATGCATGATAGTCACATAATGTGTAGCTTAGCATTGACAACTGCTGTAGCAGGCTAGTATAGTAATGTATCATTTGCAGCTATATATACCCTTGTACTATTACTGCATGCACACATGTGACAACTGTCCATGTTGTAACAAGGCCCAACAGGTCATCCGTGAGGTGTACGGACTTACAACAGTGTGGACCTTGTGTCTGTATGGCACACACATATGGCGAGATACATATGTGTCTGATTTATTAGCATCTGAACATGTGCATAGAGCAAGGGACATACTGCAACTGTTTGTGAAGGGCGGACATTTATATGTTGGTGCAGGCTGTTATGTGCATATTTATATGTAGGTTGTAGTGTGTGTCAAACAAGACAGCATACAGTGCTGGCATATGACATGTGTTGTTCAAACGCCGTGGGTATGATTTGTTAGGTTTTTAGTCTTCCAGATAGGGGGTCCTGCTAAAGATACATGGGCTGAGAACACCTTCCATGCATTCTGCACAAGACTGTGCAATATCATTACATAACTGTATCCCTCTCAACCTTTGCATAATTGATAGTCCCACCATGATAGGTGGACTGGACTGTATATGTGCCAATATGCATATCTATGTGTACACCACTGGATGTTCATATGTACGCTCCCGCTCAATGTTGTACACGTATTGCCATCCCTGTTGTTAAAAGCCCTGTACCCATGAACTACCACATAGGTGGTTGTCTACTCAACACCGAAGGTGTGATAAGAGACTACGGGACACAGGTGGACAGTAGTGTCCCTTATGATAATCACAGTGCCACACTAGTCATGTAAACTGAGTACAGTCTACATGTCGTCAGTAAAGGTGTGTCATCCATGGAAACAGAGGTCAGTGTTCCACTCTACTCATCAGTCATAACACCCATCATAGAGTACAATGGCCCTGTTGGTATGTACCTCAGAAGACATCCACAGCAACTGTAGATGCCAGACACATACCTCACAAAGAGTATTACCGGACTCAAACATATGCCCTATGCTGACTATCTTACAAAACCACAGCAACACTGTGTTGCATACCACCCACCCAGAGGCTACCTCTGCCTAACATACAACACTAGGCCAAACCCACAGGTGTTGGACGTGCTCCATGTAAACAGATGGAACTCCATATAAGCTACACACTGTACTGATCTAAACCTTGTAAAGTCAAAAAGCAGAACATGCTTGAGTGGCACATTATCATCCCAGACACATACCATACTGTGGAACCAACTACCTATCAACAGTAAATGAAGGTCCTCATTAGCAGTTGCCATGAATAATCATGATGACTGGATGTGAGATAGGAAACACAACCCGGTAATCACCTCTGTGGCTCTGCATGACAGGGGCACACAAACCTACATTACATGGGTGTTGAAGGGCAGGGTACCATATAGCTAGGCTTCCATAGGCCCTATGGATAATAGCCTATCAGCTACCTAGGACCCAATACACACACGCATGTACCTGTTGCATCACATGCTATGTGAGGTTGACTGGGTGTGATGGAGAATGTGTAGGCGAATGTGTCAAAGATGTGTATATGTGTGATAGCCTAGTGGGAAACTGTGTATACCATGGTATGTAGTGTTGTAGCTCTAATCCCATCAAAAGGTATGTATGCTATTGCTAGGCAGGAAAAGCAGTATGGCATACGGTGTGACGTAGTCCCATGCTGTCGACTGGAGTGTGCCATTGTAGGCTAAAGCAGTACATGTATGCTTATTGATTGTTAACACTAGTGAATACAAATCATGTATGAACTGTAGTACTACCTGAAGCTGTAGGCCTCAACAGCACAGTATGGTCTATATCCACATAGCTTGGTAACACTGTTTTGTTTGTTACCTGTAGTCCTCACACATTACATACCTCAGGCATGAGGTTATGTAGGTGCTGACACACAGTACTGTATGGTACACAGGTAAATCTAATCTGGGTTGCCATACCTTTGTGTCTTGTAGGTATGTCTGATGTGTGTGTGGGTATGCCTGTAACATGGCCTCGGTGGTATGTGTGTCACAGGATATAAGTGCGTATCTAGCAACATGTATAGTGTAGTACAGCAGTATGCCACCTATAGTGATGAATGTGCACATATGTTACTGAGGGGTTTGCTATCAACAAGTAGAGTTGTGTACTTGTAGTACTGTAACCGTACTGTACATTCATTTTAATGGATGACAAATGTCTGTATGCATTAGCGTCATATACACCTCCTTTGGCTAGGTGGTGCATTGTGTCATATACAGTGTGTCATGTACCGTTGTATAGTCTTACATACTGGTTCCACTTTGTTGCTGTGCAGAACATGGCTTGGTATGCAGTATGTGCCAGGCACTGTCAGGCAGTTGTGGGCTGAGCAGTTATATGTGGTATTAAAAGTGTGTATCTACTGACAGCCAATAGGTTGCTATATATGGCATTTCATTGATGTCTGTACTTTAGAATGTTGAGTGTGCCACATGACTTGCTCACAATTACTGTTTCAATGTCTTCCAGGGAAATGTCTCACAACAGGAAACCCGCATATTCCCCTGAGGAGGAGGAAGTAATATCAGACGCCCTCATACACCATTACAACCTGCTGTTCTCCAGAACCTGCCAGGACCAGCATGGGCACACTGCACTGTAACAGGATGTTGTCCGTCGGGTGAATGATGTTGGCATGCATAACCAGACTTATGAGCAGGTACGCCATCACTGCAGTGATTTAATCAGACATGTCCGGCAGCATGCCTCCGATGTCCACAGACAACAGCTTGCCACAGGTGGTGGTGCCGCAACACATCCCCCCCTCACCAGAGTGGAAGAGCTGCTCCTCAGCATGGTGGCTCCTGGCCAACCAGTACAACACACCTGTGTCATCATGGAGGCTGGAGTCACCCAGCACAGCAATATAGAGTGTGCAGGTAACATGGTATATCTGTAGACCACTGTTATCTCAAGTATTATAACATGCATTTATCAGATGTGTACTGTGTATGCAGAATATGTGGAGCCTGGTGTCATGCAATACTGATAATTCGGGACATTATCTGTATGCCTGTGACTGTCACCTCATGTACTACTGTAAAAGTGCAAACTCACAGCAGCAATGCCATAGTTGTTGACACTGACAAACTGTCTCATATCCTTGCAGGTCCCTCTGGTGTGATAGCAAGACAGCAGACCCATGCTGGTGAGTGGGCTACAGTTAATATAGCATATAACATGTGCATGTCATAGGAGAGTTGTAGGCCATATGCACATGTTAAACACCTATACATAGTGCATGCTCTGCATGTTCTCTGTGGGACTATGCACATCCCAGTAACATGAGTAGCTGACTCAAACACATGCAATACACAGAGCATCCCAAACAATTGGGGTACACTGTAGTGGACATTGTATAGGCAGAGTCAATACACATGCACACAACATACACCACTTTGTCATATGCAGTATGTGTTAATATGATACACATGGCGTATGTAGACACCTGCTGTAAGGTCATACTCCAGTATCCCATATGTCATCAACACAGCACACATACTATACCTGGGGATAGAGGCCTATCATTGGGTGGTGTGACACACGTCAACACACAACACAGTCATGTTAGGCAATGCTCCCTATTGAACACCTGACATGCCCATGTAACAACTGTCTGTGAAATGTTAAATGTAGCCTAAGTGGTGCAGGTCAGGTACAGCAAGATAGTTGCCAGTGTGACATACATTAGTGGCCTTGAGTGACCACATGATGCTGCCTGATGATGGATCATGGTACTACACTACATCCAGTTACAGTACCTACAGCACTTCACATAGCATTCATTGTTATACACCTGACAGTTGTGTGCATCTGGACATGGTATGTATACCTATGAGTGATGGTGCACAGGACATTGGAAAGTGTTTCAGACTTGCAGTGCAATGTTGTGTCCATGTACACATTGTGTTCCAGGGTGAGGTCAATCATTGAACAACACACATGCATCAATGACATGTATACTGTTATCAACAAGGACTCTCTACACTCGCACTGCATGCTGTTGAGCAACACACATCCTGCATGCTGACACGTGTGATAGGACTCTTTGGCTTGTGATACTGTACTCCACCATCAACCACTAATTAATATGTTCCATATTGCTGTTGGTGTGTGTGTGTGTGTGTGTGTGTGTGTGTGTGTGTGTGTGTGTGTGTGTGTGTGTGTGTGTGTGTGTGTGTGTGTGAACTTGGCTGAGTAGTGTAGTTGTGTGCATGTGTGCATGTGTTCATGTGTGCATGTGTTCATGTGTTCATGTGTGCATGTGTGCATGTGTTCATGTGTTCATGTGTTCATGTGTTCATGTGTGCATGTGTTCATGTGTGCATGTGTGCATGTGTTCATGTGTTCATGTGTACATGTTTGCATGTGTGCATGTGTTCATGTGTGCATGTGTTCATGTGTTCATGTGTTCATGTGTGCATGTGTGCATGTGTGCGAACATCCTGTACAGATGGTAAAGTGTGCTTCCTGTCTCCCTCTCACAGGTGCTGAGGTATTAAAACTTAAACTCACAAAAGAAACTGAATAAAACCCAAAAAAGTGTCAAAACAAACGATACAGTCCACTGTAAAAAGTTTATTCTGTGAGCGCTTTCATGCACAATGCTGGGTATTGTTGGATGGATGCTGAGGGATTGTTGGATGGGTGCAGCAGGGAACCTGAGGTCACTGCCACAAATAGTTAACATGATGATACATGTGTTGTGGCACAGGCATGTTTGACAGGGTCTGTCGTTGGTCCGCCAATCGACAGTACACAGCTTTCCACCCCATCTATGCACACATACATACTGCCAATACATCCCTCAACACCAATGGCCTTAGGTGAGGAACAGCATACGGTAGGCATTGACCAGGACAGTGTGGTATCTATGGCACATGCAACCCCACACAGCAGCCATGCCCAGACAACCGGAACGGTACCACATAGGCATATGTCCAGGGGTTCTCGTGGGAGCACCGCTGGTCGTAATGCCCCTGGCAGAGGTGCCCGCACAGGTCTCACAACCTCAGGTATGTTCCGGGCTGTGATGCAAGCACAGGCACGTATGGAACGGTACACCAGGCAGGGACTAAGGGCGCAGAGGGCTCATAACACTGGGATCAATGCCAGTATCCGTGACCTTGCCGGTGCCATCCATAATTACACTGATGTCATTGATAGACGTTGGGGAGAGACACTAGATTTCCTCTGCAATGTAATGTCCATGTGCCAGGGCAGTGTAGGACGGCTGGGACATCGACATGGATGTATGCCAGCAACATCATCAGCTGGCAGTCATCACAGATGACACACAAGTGCCAGCCGCTCCCGTAGTGGCAGTACCAGCCCCAGCAATCTTGTGGCTGGGCTGTCGGTAGACTGTCCAAGACGGCCACGTGCACGTGGCTCTGGCCAGTCCCAGCAGGGACATGGGTCCAGTCAACATCCCTCTGCCTCTGACGATAGTACTCAGTCTGGCTTAGTACCCGATACTGTCCGTGTCACCCCTGCCAGGCACAGGTACTGTGTCCGTGGCCGGAGACAGTGATCTGTACAGCCTGGCAGGTATAGTCTGTGGCTGTCTCACAACCTCCCATATTTGGCAGCCACAAGGGGGTACTGTGTGCATGCAGACACACACACATACTACCAACACCTAGGGCTAACACATACACACACACATTACATCCACACTGATCCATACTGTACTGTTGTCCCTCACACACATACATGTCAATTGGATGTGTCATTGTCGGGCTCTGGAAAAACAATAACACACCCTGTGCATATGATGAAACTGTGCCACCTCCTGTCATCTGTGACATTGATGCAGGAACAGGATAACATGGTGCTGATGCACAGGGTGACCTAATAGCAGTGTAGCAATGTTAGCATGTTGTCAACAGTACAGTATAATAATATCCTTGTAGGTATATCTGAGCAGGCATGATGCATCACAGCAATGATTATCAATGTAGTATTGTTTACACCAGTGTTAATTCCAAACATGGATTGTCCGCACATGTGCCAGTTGGCTGATGTGTGTGGTACTGGCAGCATGTGTCGGTGAGTGGACGTTACATGTGTGATGTGTGCAGTACAGATTTCAAGGTGCACATTTGTGAACATGGTGGAGGTGCACTGTTTGCATGTACGTGCATGGTGGGCACATGGGAAGGGTGACATGCCCTGTATTACACAGTGTTAACACTTCATATTTCATATTGGTGTCCAGTATGCATTTTACTACACATATGTCACAACTTGGGTACCCATGTGTGTATGACATGGTATGACACTATGCTGTGGGTGATACTGTTACTATCTGTCATTGGTTAGCATTCTGGTAGTGTACATAACCTCAACAGCCTGATTTTAACCAATCGTTAGATGATGTCTTGACAACTGACACACAGCTGTAGGATACACAGTAGCATTTGAATCATTCCGGTACTGTACTATACCAGTTACCAGTGATATTGACCACCACACATTCCTGTGACCACTTCTGTTTGGCATGTGGCCGTCCTAGGTACAAGCAGACACACTAGGGATATGTCCGTCCACATCTGGTAATGCATACAGTGGCCTACAATGCATTCCCCAGATTAGACACTTATCTTCCACAAGGGTATCATACAAACAGATACCTGTTGACAAACCCATGCTGTGAATCTATGAGCCAACTATAGCATAGTCATCCACATTTACTACACATAGTATCCTGACAGTACCACATTGGTAGTAGCCCACAACATGTAGCAGGGGTACCGATGTGCACATACAGCCACTTGTGATGTCATCTGTCCTTTGATATTCACATTCCCAAAGGTATGCTGATGTCCCTCAGTGTATCACATAAGCAATAAGTGGTCTGTATGCATATCCATGGAGTTGTTGTACACCTATAATGAATGGCCATTATTGACAGACTGTGTTGTGTTTGAACATGTCTGAAATATGCCCCAGGCATACACCTTCACTCACACTATTCTATAGCAACTGTCATGAGTGTGTGTGACACAGATGACCTAGGGCACAGATAACTACAGTGGCTGGACTTGTCACATACATACATATGTGACCTATGGTCCGAGAAGCAGCAGCAACAACTGTCAATGGTAACAGATGTAGTCATGTTGAAAGGAGGCTTCACACCTATGAAGTGATTGAGGTCACATGTACATATATGTCTTGGCCACACAGTTACCAATTTAGGTCACATGTACATATGTGTATTTGCCACACAGATACCTGAAGTGTGCAATGCACATACTGTTGTTTTACTGATATGTCATACAGTAGTAAAAGCAAAACTTACAACACATTGATCAACAGTGTCATACACACCGTCAGCAATTGCAGGATTCAAACCCCTACCTAACTGTGTTATGATATTAGAGAGATATGCATTATCATGATGCGCTATATGCTTTATTTGGAGTTTTCATTTCCACTGCTGTATTTGTGGGATACTGACAACATCAAACCGGCCAAAGGGGAATTCACCTCTTTTAATGTGTTTTCAAAGTCTACAAAAAGGCCACTCCTCTCAAAGGAAAAAATGCACACACACTTGGCACTTGCAGGATTCAAACCCCTACCTAACTATGTTATGAGACTAGGGAGATGTGCATTAACATGACACGCTATACGCTTTACTGGAAGCTTTCATTTCCACTGCTATATTTGTGGGATACTGACATCATCAGAGTTGGCAAAGAGGAAATCACCTCTTTTGATGTGTTTTCACAGTCTCCAAAAAGGCCACTTCTCTCAAAAGAAATCACACACACAGCATTTGCAGGATTCAAACTCCTACCTAACAATGTTATGACACTAGGGAGATATGCTTTAACAAAACGTGCTATACACACACACACACACACACACACACACACACACACACACACACACACACACAACATTTTCAGGATTTAAACCCCTACCTAACTATGTTATGACACTAGGGAAAATACACATTAACACGACACGCTATCTGCTTTATTGGGAGTTTTCATTTTCATTGCTGTATTTGGGGGATACTAACATCATCAGAGTTGGCAAAGAGGAAATCACTTCTTTTGATGTGTTTTCACAGTCTACTCCTTTCAAAGGGAATCACACACACACTCAGTATTTGCAGGATTCAAACCCCTACCTAACTATGAACCAAACAAAAACAAGCCATGAACGACTCAAGGCAGTCAAAGAAATTTATTTAAGCGCTTTTCATCAGCACAGTAAGCTGACTTCTTCAGAAAACAGAAAACCACTGGCAGCTTGAACCTTATAAAGGCTGATCAACCATTTACATCATGAAGCAATGATTCAATTAGTGCAATTAAAATAAAATCAATTTTAAAAGGTTTTTTTAAAAAACTGTTTAAAGGCACAGTAACCATTAGTGGTAGCAAACATCACCTCCTTATGAGTGTACAAACAACACAAATACATAAGTCAACATGTTGGTATAAAAATTAATCTTATGTAATGTATTACATGTTGCAACCATTAAATAAGCAACAATGCCATTAGAGTTGCAACACTTATTAACCCTAGTTTTGTTTTGCTATAAATTCATGGTTTTAAACCTACATATGTCGTTGTGTATAAGGTGAAAGCATCAGAGACCCCAAAATTATTCTAAGTTACGTAAAACATGTTGGTAAGAGAACACAATTTATAAAAACAATTGGAAAAAAGAAATAATTTATGTAAATATTTATAATTAATATCTTTTTGTTTTTATATTTTTATAGTTGTGTGACAATGAATAAGTATACTAATATGTCTAATAATGTTAAAAAGTTTAAAAAAGGAACTAATATTTTCACAACAAGTTTTTAGAAACATAAGACAGTTGTGTGTGTAATGGTACTATAAAATTATGTACGAAATACCTAAAGTGTATGTAGTTCCCACATAATACATGTACTTGATGACATTTTTAATAAATTAAGTATTTAATAATTTAATAATTTAAGTTGTTTATAGTAAGTTAGGCGTACCCAGTGTCATAGATATCGTGGTCAATAGTTTTAATAAGTTTGTAATAACATTAGTTAAAAATAGCTAATCCACAAAGTTAATCACAAAAACAAATACCACAAAAGTAAATACCATGAACTGGATACATTAAGTAACAAAACCTTCATCTCTTCAAACTGTTTAGTTTTAATAGACTTCCTATTGAACAAGACTCATTCAGTCCTGGGAAGCTGTATGCATTTAGTTTCACCTGCCATTTCAGTTCCAATTCTTCCAGTTTCAAATTTCTAGGACCTCCTCTCGGGTCAATTTTTACATGGTCGATAACCATGAATCTAAAACTGTGATTTGGGTAAGCTGCAGTGTGTTTAGCAAGTGCATTCTCTAATTTCCCCTTTCTAATGGCATACAGATGTTCGTACATCCTTTCACGTAGTCTTCTTTCGGTTTTACCAGTATAAAATGCTAAACAGGATGTACACTTAGATAAGTAGGTAATGTGGTTAGTGTTACAGTCAAATTTATTCCTTAACCTGAATTTTTGTTCATTCAGGATAAAAGAATTACCCTCCTGAACGTATTTACAGTAATTACAATTATGACATTTGTACATTCCAGGGCATCTCACTGCAGGTGTATCGTGCTTTTCCAACAGGCTTTTGATGTTAAGCCCTTTCCTGTAAACTATCATAGGGTGGTCACCTAGTTTTTCAAATAAATCAGGTTGTAGTTTAAACAAGTCCCAGTTTTTCTTCAATACAGATGAACACAAGGTACTTGTTGTACTAAAGGTGGTAATAAATTTAACAGTACATAGCTCGTTGTTGAATCGGCCACTGTTTAGTACATTACTCCTTTTTTGGTCACATTGGTTCTTATCAACCAAGTTGACAACATTGTTCTCAATCAGATTTTTAATGTTGGCCTTCAGGAGAGGAAAATACACATTATTGTGTCTTTTGTCCATTACCTCCTCGACTATTGGATCAAGAAAAGTTACCGGATAACCTCTGTGTATAAACATTTCCCGTATGTAAGCACATTCTTTTATAAAATCCTCTTCCAGGCTGACCATTCTGGAAGCTCTTACCAGCTGCCCCTTCACAACAGATTTCTTCTGGTAGTGAGGGTGACAGCTGGTGTAATGGAGGAAAGTATTAGAATATGTTGATTTTCTAAAGATGTTTGCAGTAAACTAATTTAAATTGTAATTTTTACTTAGGTGGATATCAAGATAGTCAATACAGTCACAATTAAACGTATAAGTAAATTGCAAAAACTCAGTAGTGTGGTTAAAGTATTCAATAATTTGGTGACTGACACTTTCACTACCTTTAAGTAAAATGAAAATATCATCCAGGAACCTTGTGTAGAATAAAAAGGACTCGAAAAACAGATTGCCTTTAAAGACGAATTCCGATTCCCAGTACGCCATTACCAAGTTAGCTACACTTCCTCCACAAGGTGATCCCATGGCAACACCTATTTTTTGCAAAAAGAATTTATCGCAATGACAAAAATAGTTATTGGTTAGTACTACGTCCAAAAGGACAGAGACTAAGTCTATTTCCCTGGTAGAAGCTTTATGTTTCTTAAGCATAAGTCCTACCCATTCTAATGCTACCTCATGGGGAATGCTAGTATAGAGGTCTTTTACATCAATTGTGAGGAAGTTGTAGCTCTTATCAAAAGGCAAGGTGTCAATATTTTTCAGAAAAGTCCAAGAATCTTTACAAATTTGAATCTCCTTGACCAGATATTTTTGTAAAATGGCATCCAACACCTTAGCACAAGAGTAAGTGGGGGATCCCCTACTATCCACCAAAGGTCTTAATGGTGGGTTTTCAATACTCTTGTGTATTTTACGGATGCCAAAGATACTCGGGTATCTAGGAAATGACGTTACTAGGTAATTGTATGTCTTTTGGTCTATTAGGCCATCAATAAACAAGTCCTCAATACAGTTTCTGATGATGCTGTAAGCTCTGTTTACCTCACTACGTGAACTGTGTACATATGCTTCAGTATTGAGTAATTCATACATCCTATCGTGGTAATCACTCATACTGAAAACAACTAGTCCACCACCCTTATCAGGTTTACAAAACCTAAGCCCTTGGGTGGTAAGAAAGGACATTATTTCCCTTTCATCATTGTTCAAATTAGAGAATGAAGACCTATTGTTCTTATAGGTGTTCAAATGTCTTATGTCCAATTCACAACATTTCTCGAACAAGTCGAGAACAGGATGTGATGGGGGATTATAAGTGCTAGGAACATAGAACTATCAGACGAACTAAACACGTCACCCATCAAAACCTGAAGGTTTAGTTTCCTAACAAACAATTTAATGTCCAAGATTGTGTTAGTCATGTCCCATTGTTTCGATGGAATGAAAGTAAGCCCTTTAGATAAAAGGTCTACAATATCAGACCCAATTTCTATATCACTAAAGTTGTACACTTTAAAATCACCCTTAGTATTTAGAATGATAGAAGGTACTAATTTGCTACTCTCCAAGTGGACAGACTCATGAGAACCACAACTAGACTCATTCAAAATAATATCAGAATAAGGTGGTTCTGTAGTACTCCTGTTTAACTCAGGTACAGACTCAATCATGTCCAAAAAAGTGTCAGAAACATCATAACAGTCTGATAAGTTCAACAGTAAGTCCATAACAGGTCAAGGGTTTATTTCCTGTAAACATTGTAGACACATTTGTCTTTTACTGAATTCTGTTGGTAGTTCTGCTTCGGTTTGGCCCCGGTGAAGGGGCCCTGCTGAAAATTTGAGTCTCGTGTCTGTTGCCTGTCAGGTTGAGCATTTCGAAGCCTGTTACGCCATGGGGTACCCCTACCCCCTTGTCCTTGATGGTTAGGTGGCCCTAGGTCAAAACTGGTGTTGTTGGACTCAAAGTCATCAACAAGGTCACAAGGTCCTTGTTGAACGACATTCAGGTCCTTATTATGTGGGTAAGATTTTTTAGGGTTTACCATTCCCTTTCCCCAAACTTGGGCTACAAGTGGAATGGGGTAGGCAGTTCCCAAACCGTATGCTTTGATGTCCCTATCAAGTTTTTTAATTTTGTTAGACTCCAGTTTGTACATGTATTGATCAATACTGTTAAATATACGGTCGTAGTCATATTTGTATCTACCAAATTCATAGTGGGTTTGTATACTAGTGTCCAAGTCCATTACAAACCTAGAGAGATCACTGACCGAGATAGTATAGTATTTAATAATGGTCTCAATTAACTCAAAACCTTGTCTGTCAAATAAGGTTACCAAATCTTTGTGAAAGGCAGACCCATTTTCCAAGCCAGTAGGGTAAGATACACGTCTTAAACCTTTGGGAACTACCTTACTAGATAGGCATTCTTGGAAATAAGAAATTTCCAGCTGGAGTTTTTTAAGCTTAACTAAACACACGTCAAATAGTTTAAGTTTATTGCCTATTGAACTGTCATCTTCCTCTGTTAGTTCCCTACTGTTTCCAATAGGCTCAGCGTTGTTCACACTATTTAAACAAAAACCATTCTCTAACCAAGTAGTAAAAGAGGAAGTAATTATGGTATCTTTTGGTTTCGGCAATCCACTCCTAGATGAACCAGAAAGTTGCCTCGGTGCTTCCTGGTGTAAGCCTTCAGGCTCAACGACTCTAGAAGGCACTAATGCTTCGTTTGTACATCCCAAATGCCCTATAGGCATGCTCTGGTTTAAATTGACCTAAGTAAAAATTACAATTTAAAATTGTTTACTGCAAACATCTTTAGAAAATCAACATATTCTAATACTTTCCTCCATTACACCAGCTGTCACCCTCACTACCAGAAAAATCTGTTGTGAAGGGGCAGCTGGTAAGAGCTTCCAGAATGGTCAGCCTGGAAGAGGATTTTATAAAAGAATGTGCTTACATACGGGAAATGTTTATACACAGAGGTTATCCGGTAACTTTTCTTGATCCAATAGTCCAGGAGGTAATGGACAAAAGACACAATAATGTGTATTTTCCTCTCCTGAAGACCAACATTAAAAATCTGATTGAGAACAATGTTGTCAACTTGGTTGATAAGAACCAATGTGACCAAAAAGGGAGTAATGTACTAAACAGTGGCCGATTCAACAACGAGCTATGTACTGTTAAATTTATTACCACCTTTAGTACAACAAGTACCTTGTGTTCATCTATATTGAAGAAAAACTGGGACTTGCTTAAACTACAACCTGATTTATTTGAAAAACTAGGTGACCACCCTATGATAGTTTACAGGAAAGGGCTTAACATCAAAAGCCTGTTGGAAAAGCATGATACACCTGCAGTGAGATGCCCTGGAATGTACAAATGTCATAATTGTAATTACTGTAAATACGTTCAGGAGGGTAATTCTTTTATCCTGAATGAACAAAAATTCAGGTTAAGGAATAAATTTGACTGTAACACTAACCACATTACCTACTTATCTAAGTGTACATCCTGTTTAGCATTTTATATTGGTAAAACCGAAAGAAGACTACGTGAAAGGATGTTCGAACATCTGTATGCCATTAGAAAGGGGAAATTAGAGAACGCACTTGCTAAACACACTGCAGCTTACCCAAATCACAGTTTTAGATTCATGGTTATCGACCATGTAAAAATTGACCCGAGAGGGGGTCCTAGAAATTTGAAACTGGAAGAATTGGAACTGAAATGGCAGGTGAAATTAAATGCATACAGCTTCCCAGGACTGAATGAGTCTTGTTCAATAGGAAGTCTATTAAAACTAAACAGTTTGAAGAGATGAAGGTTTTGTTACTTCATGTATCCAGTTCATGGTATTTTACTTTTGTGGTATTTGTTTTTGTGATTAACTTCGTGGATTAGCTATTTTTAACTAATGTTATTACAAACTTATTAAAACTATTGACCACGATATCTATGACACTGGGTACGCCTAACTTACTATAAACAACTTAAATTATTAAATTATTAAATACTTAATTTATTAAAAATGTCATCAAGTACATGTGTTATGTGGGAACTACATACACTTTAGGTATTTCATACATAATTTTATAGTACCATTACACACACAACTGTCTTATGTTTCTAAAAACTTGTTGTGAAAATATTAGTTCCTTTTTTAAACTTTTTAACATTATTAGACATATTAGTATACTTATTCATTGTCACACAACTATAAAAATATAAAAACAAAAAGATATTAATTATAAATATTTACATAAATTATTTCTTTTTTCCAATTGTTTTTATAAATTGTGTTCTCTTACCAACATGTTTTACGTAACTTAGAATAATTTTGGGGTCTATGATGCTTTCCCCTCATACACAACGACATATGTAGGTTTAAAACCATGAATTTATAGCAAAACAAAACTAGGGTTAATAAGTGTTGCAACTCTAATGGCATTGTTGCTTATTTAATGGTTGCAACATGTAATACATTACATAAGATTAATTTTTATACCAACATGTTGACTTATGTATTTGTGTTGTTTGTACACTCATAAGGAGGTGATGTTTGCTACCACTAATGGTTACTGTGCCTTTAAACAGTTTTTTAAAAAAACCTTTTAAAATTGATTTTATTTTAATTGCACTAATTGAATCATTGCTTCATGATGTAAATGGTTGATCAGCCTTTATAAGGTTCATGCTGCCAGTGGTTTTCTGTTTTCTGAGGAAGTTAGCTTACTGTGCTGACGAAAAGCGCTTAAATAAATTTCTTTGACTGCCTTGAATCGTTCATGGCTTGTTTTTGTTTGGTTTCTACGTCTGGTCTTGTATCTTGCCCTACCTAACTATGTTATGACACTAAAGAGTTACGCATTAACACGACACACTATATGCTTTACTGGGAGTTTTCATTTCCACTGCTATATTTGTGGGATACTGACATCATCAGAGTTGGCAAAGAGGAAATCACCTCTTTTGATGTGTTTTCACAGTCTCCAAAAAGGCCACTCCTCTCAAAAGAAATCACACACACAGCATTTGCAGGATTCAAACCCCTACCTAACAATGTTATGACACTAGGGAGATATGCTTTAACACAACGTGCTATACACAGACACGCACACACACACAACATTTGCAGGATTTAAACCCCTACCTAACTATGTTATGACACTAGGGAAAATACGCATTAACACAACGCTTTATTGGGAGTTTTCATTTTCATTGCTGTATTTGGGGGATACTGACATCATCAGAGTTGGCAAAGAGGAAATCACTTCTTTTGATGTGTTTTCACAGTCTACTCCTCTCAAAGGGAATCACACACACACACTCAGTATTTGCAGGATTCAAACCCCTACCTAACTATGTTACGACACTAAAGAGTTACGCATTAACATAACACACTATATGCTTTACTGGGAGTTTTCATTTCCGCTGCTGTATTTGTGGGATACTGACAACATCAGAGTTGGCAAACCAGGAAATCACCTCTTTTGATGTGTTTTCACAGTCTCCAAAAAGGCCACTCCTCTCAAAGGAAAGCACACACACAGTAATTGCAGGATTCAAACCGCTACCTAACTATGCTATGACAGTAGGGAGATATGCATTAACACAATGTGCTATATGCTTTACTGGGAGCTTTCATTTTCACTGCTATATTTCTGGGATACTGACATTATCAGAGTTGGCAAAGAGGAAAGCCCCTCTTTTGATGTGTTTTCACAGTCTCCAAAAAGGCCACTCCTCTCAAAGGAAATCACCCACACACTCAGGATTTAAGCCCCTACCTAACTATATTATGACACTAGGGAAATATGCATTAACACGACATGCTATATGCTTTACTGGGAGTTTTCATTTCCACTGCTGTATTTGTGGGATACTGACAACATCAGAGTTGGCAAAGAGGAAATCACCTCTTCTGATGTGTTTTCACAGTCTGCAAAAAAGGCCACTCTTCTTAAAGGGAATCACACACACAGCATTTGCAGGATTCAAACCCCTACCTAACTATGTCATGACACAAGAGAGATACGCATTAACACGACACACTATATGCTTTACTGGGAGTTTTCATTTCCACTGCTGTATTTGTGGGATACTGACAACATCAGAGTTGGCAAACAGGAAATCACCTCTTTTGATGTGTTTTCACAGTCTCCAAAAAGGACACTCCTCTCAAAGGAAAGCACACACACAGTAATTGCAGGATTCAAAACCCTACCTAACTATGTTATGACACTAAGGAAGATATACATTAACACGATGTGCTATATGCTTTACTGGGAATTTTCATTTCCACTGCTGCATTTGTGGGATACTGACATCATCAGAGTTGGCAAAGAGGAAATCACCTCTTTTGATGTGTTTTCACAGTCTCCAAAAAGGCCACTCCTCTCAAAGGAAATTACACACACACACACTCAGCATTTGCAGAATTCAAACCCCTACCTCACTATGTTACGACACGAGGGAAGGCACGCATTAGCACAACACGCTATATGCTTTACTGAGTGTTTTCATTTCCACTGCTGTATTTGTGGGATACTGACATCATCAGACTTGGCAAAGAGGAGTTCACCTCTTTTAATGTGTTTTCACAGTCTATAAAAAGGCCACTCCTCCCAAAGGGAATCAACACACACCCCCGCCTGCACACACTCAGCAATTGCAGGATTCAAACCCCTATCTAACTATTTTATGATACTAGAGAGATGCACATTAACATGACACACTATATGCTTTATTGAGTGGCTTGTATTCTCCTGCTATATTTGTAGGATGCTGACATCATCAGACTGGACATGGTAATCTGTGTGCACTTTGTTTTATGCAATCCCAGGAATGAACCATGTGGGTCAGCAGGTGTGAACAGCTTGAACAGGACTCCACAGTTCTTAGCTTGTGTGATCTATCTGTGGACAAATTGCCATTCCTTCATATGACAATACATATTTATGCACAGATTGTTGGTTTTGTGGATACAACATGTGTCTGTGATGTTGATAAAAGGCTATTAAAAGTCTATGTGGGACGTGTGTAGCTCCTTTCAGTGATGTATGTCCTGGGTGGCTGCCTTGAAAACAGTCTAGCAGGTTTGGGAAACATGATCTGCCCATTAACATACCACAGTTGGTTGGGTTGTGTGTTTGTCGGATTCCAATAGCTCTGTTTCTGACTGCAATCATGATGGACTCCATGGCCTAGCAGTTCAGACTTCATAGGCTTATAGGACTATAGTTCCCATGGTCTGTTGTGCACCAACACTTGTGGGGTGTGCCATATGTTGCTGTAACACATTCAACAGTGTAAGATCCAGTAGAGAGGGTGAGGCTCAACAGAATGTTCAGGTGCAGGGTCTGTTTGTTGTGTAGTTCACTTATGACACATATGGGGAAACAATGTTATCCAAGTGATGCCATTCATTCGGCTTTGGGAGGAGCTGTTTACCCATTCTATATGTGATATCTCCTGGTATGATGATAGGGCCTTTTGTCAGTGGGAGGTGAGTATGTATGTATTGGCCTGTCTGACAGGATGTTGGCATTGTCAGTCAGATACAGTTGACCCTGACTCAGGACATATATGAGTGTACATTGCTATTTCTGACATAGCTGAAGGAGGTGTCATGGTTCTGTCTGTACTCCTTCACAGATAATCTTTCCAAAACACCGACAAACCTCTCCACTAAACCCCTGTTATACTCTTTTACACACTTAACACACTACTGATCCTTTGTGATCAGTCAACAGAGTATGTCATCATAATATCCTGGCATGTCCAAAGGTCGGTTTTGTGTGTACTCTCCAGTCCAGCTGGTGCATATTGGAATTTTGACGCAATGTTACAACTGCCTTATGTACACAGACAACCCTGTCCTCTTCCCAACAAACTCAGATATATGTGAGAGATGCAACTGTATAGACAAACAGGAGGCTGAGTTCTCTCAACCCTGTGACTGGCACAGTCTATCAGGTGATGAAGGTAACCAGACACATCACAAATCCAGTCTCACATAGACCTATGATGACAGCAAACCAACTACATTGCCACACAAAAACATACTCAGAGGCTCTAAATATACTCTGCCTAAGCAGCAGAGACATCCAAAGCAGACACCCAAACAACTGCTAACCCACAACTATACCCACATATCACATAGTTCACAAAGTCAGTGTGCCACACAGTCACTACCCTTAGGGCTAAACAACACACCTAATACACTTGTAATAGGTGACTCTTATTGTCAGACACACTGACGTCCCACTCACCAGGCTGAACAAGGAGAAGGTCACTTTGAGCTGTCTGTCGGGTGCCAGGATCTGCCACATAACACATGCACTCAGGTCACTCCAAAGCAAGTAAAAATATGGCTCCATCATTGTTCATGCTGGTTTGTAAACCCTCAGATGTTCCTCCCTGGACTACATGACATGAGACATAGAGGAGCTCTCTGATCATGTAGCCCAGGCCAGTATGACCCTGACCTTGTGTAGCATCTTACCCTCACCAAGAATGATGTCACAGTATACAGACAAACTGATCACTTTTTACAGTTGGCTAACATATTGGTGTCATTCAAAGGGGATCCAGTGTCTGTCAGCCTGGGATGACATGCTCGACATGCCCAGTAGATTCGCTATGGATGGCATACACCTGTCACCCCTAGGATTTCAAATACTGGCTAAGGCTCTTGCCACCCCATAGTGGCTGTTTTAAGCAAGGCTCAGAAGACAAAACCACCTCCATAGACGTTACAAGGTAAAAGAAACTGAGGGTAATGCTGCTCAACAACAGATGTCTAACCCTCAGAATGCACGCACTCAGGACTCTCCTCAGTATGGAGATTGTCGATAACTGTGCAGTAACAGATACCTGGTTCAGGCTCCCAAAAGAACACCAGCACTACCAGGTTTTACTTCATACCATGCTTTTCGGACACAAGACTCTGACTGGCCAACAAAAATAGGGGGAGTATCCATATACATCAAACATACACACACCTCCAGGTTAGTAGCACTGCACAAAGCATCGGAGAATGTACATGTGCAACTGACAGTGGCGCAAACTGCATTTCAGTTTGTAGACTGCTACAGACTACACTCCCGAACTCAGGAACAACACTCGGTATTCCTGGGAACACTGGAGAATATGAAGGTCTCTCCAAACACCATTATATTGGGTGACTTCAAATACACAAACATTGACTGGGGATACTACTCAAGCACCAACACCCTTGCACAACAGTTGCTAGGATTTATAGACTCAAATGCTATGGCAAAACTGGTCACCACAACCACAAGAGGGTAAAACATGTGGGACATGATCATTACCAAGATGGGGGCTCTATGTTCCACACCAGAGGTATACCCCTCATTGTTAAGGTCAGACCATATATTTATCTCACTGGACATACATATCCCATCCACACACCCATCCTAGGTGATCTCAGTGAAGTACTTCTCATAAGCAAACATCACACTTCTACAAACCAAGGTGGTATCCGTCAAAGACCCTGGGACAGTGGTAATTATGGATCAGACCACTGAATCCTTTACAAACGCATTCTATGGACACCTACTGGAATGCATGGATTGTGCTATCCCAGATAACTACAAGACTCACTCCTCCAAAGGCAGGGCATCTGTCTGGTGGACCACAGCCATTAATAAGCTATACAACGACAGGAGGAGGCTACTACATGACTGAGCACAATCACAAAAAGGGACGGCATCTCTGATCGGTACTAGGAAAAAGCTACGATCACTTGTTGATTCATCTAAGGGCCGCTTCTAATGGACACTTACAACAGACACTAAGGACAATCACAAGGCCTTCTTTAGTTATGTCAGGAACCTGGGTGGGTACTCCCAGATATGCTGTGAGTTACTGCATAATGACAAAACATACACTGAACCCACTGACATTGCCAACATCCTGGCAAACAGGTTCAGTGGAAATGTTTCTCCCCCATCCCCACTAAAGTGCAAATGTCGATCCCAACAGGGTGTAGCCTCCCTGACATCACAGCTGAACAGGTGAGTGCTGCCCTCTCCATAGCAGACAACACAGCATCAATGGGGCCAGACGGTGTCCCTGCCTGCGTCTTACATGAGATTCATGATGAACTTAACACTCACATTAAGTCACTGTTCAATATCACAGTTACTACAGGATATGTACCCAAGGAATGGCGTACAGCAACAGTGTTCCCACTCCACAGAGGTGATGCCACAAGGGACCATGGACAATATTGCACTATAAGCCTAACTAGCCTGGTCTGCAAAGCTATGGAGCGTATCATCATGGAACCCATACACATAGACATCGGGCACCGACAGACACTGGATCCTACACAATTCAGCTTTGTTGTAGGCAGATCTTGCCTCTTGAACCTGTTCAATGTCTTTGAACAGTTACCAGGGCCATAGACGTAGAGAATGTTGTCCACACAGCCTACCTGGAGCTCGCAAAACAGTTCAACACAATACCCCACTCGGGCATTATACATAAGCTCACCGGCTTTAATATCGACACATATGTCACAAGATGGATTGCTAACTGGATCATGGATAGCACCCACATGCTCAGTATTGCAGGTGCCATGTAAATCCAAAAAGAAAAGAACCAAAACCATGAAGTAGTAAAGCTCAGCAACACAGGACCCAGAAGCAATGTCGAAATAGAGCGACTACCTGCTTTGAATTACAAACACTGCTCGATCTTGTTTAAAACTTTTATTGTAGCAGTAAACAAAAAACAAGGTGCCATGTCTGACTATACACCAGTTACACGTGGCATCCCACAGGGCTCAGTCCTAGGACCTCTCTTGTTCAGTATATATTTCTCAGACGTACAGGCTAACACAGGAGGAATATGGCTGACCATCTTTGCAGATGACTGCAAACTGTGTGCCATAATCAACTCTCCAGCTGGCACAAGCATCCTCAAAAAGGGTCTCACAGAGATGGATAACTGGTGCCAGAGCCATGGCCTACAGCTACTTGCCATTAGATGCATAGTCATCCCCTTTGGTAATAACAACGTGCCCACACATTACCACATAGGTGATAATACATCACATACGGTGGGTGTTATTAGGGATTTGGGGACATGAATAGTTAGTACTCTCGCCTTTGACAATCACGTTGCCAATGTTGTTAGACAGACCTTCTATATAGCCCACCTTATCCCATAAGGTTTCACATCTAGATCAAGTGGGGTCATTGTGCCCCTATACTCATCAGGCCCATGCTTGGATACAATTCCCCATTTCGGATGTACCTTACCTGACACCTGCAGCAACTGTAATGTCCACAAAAGTACCTAACCAAGTAGATCTAGAGACACACAGATGGCCTGTGCAGTTTGGCTATGGTAACCCCAGCTCTACTCAGTCGCTTACTGCCTACTCAGATGTGATCTGTGCCTGTTGTTTAAAGCCATGTCCATCACAGAATTAATGGATAGGGTCCACCTCAGGATATCAAAGTCCCTTACAGCTACACGCTCCAGGGACGGTAACATCAGCACTGATATTAATAGGACATGCTCGAGGGGCAGATTCCCATCCCAGAGGCTCCACTCACTCTGGAATGAGATCCCAGTCCCACATACGCAGAGACCCCCACTGACCACCTACAGGTGACATCTTGACAAGTGGATGGGTGATCGTATGTTTAGCCCTGGGATATGTTCTGGGTCCCTGCTAGACAGAGGCACAATAAAATAAACATAAGTGGGCTATCTTGTGTGACGTACCATTCACAGGCACAATCTACTAATCTAACAGGGTTGCGAAAGCCAAACACACTCTGGCTAGGCTTATACATGCCCTAGGGCAGATAGCCTAGTATCAACCTCTGAACCTATGATAATGTTCAGGATGCACATTGTTCATTGATGATACTGATTGCAGGTTTTGTTTCTTCTTTGCTTTCCCACTTTCTATGAACAACCTAAATATCTGCATAACATATTTGATTATGACAGAGTTCCACTATATTATATGTGTGTCTGTTGTCATATAACTGTGTGCACAAGGCAGATTGGTGAATAGTGCGAGGTTCCTTGGTTAACACATGCAACTGCCGGATATGTGTGGCCCACTGCTGTACTCAGACATGGCCTAAGTGTGTGAGCATGCCCATTTCAGCCTTTCAGTGTTTTGTTGACTGACATTTGTCTCATTTATTCATGTGTGAGCATGCCCAGTGTGACCTTGCAGTATGTTGCTGTCTGAGGTCCACTACATTTGTTGATGTGTGTGAACATTACCAATGTTAACATTTATACTATTTGTATGTTGAAAATCAGGTTCTATTCTTACTGCAGGCCTCATCTTTGTGTCTTAACTCGACAGGGATTATGCTATGCCTGCAAGGTTTCCATGAGATACTTTGCATAGACTTATCAACATTTCTTCATACAAGCTGACCACTGACATACTGTCATGGTTTAGTGGTTCTATACTATGACTATAGTGCAGAGTATCCTGGGTTCGAGGACTGTCACTGCTTCATATTTTCATACTGGACAGAACAGACTGCTTCAGGAACAGTGAAGCAGATTTGACCATGTTTACCTGCTTTTGCTGAACTATGCCCAACTTTGACCAAACTTGCACAACATTTCTCAATGTTAACCAACATTGCTGAACGGTGCCCAATATTGCTCAACATTGCCTGATGTTGTGCTACTTAGTGTGTGCTATTTTGTTTACATATACTAAATAGTGGTAAGAGCTGTTTAGCACTGCTTTATATTGCTTAACACATGGCAATCATGCCTCAGGTGGTGCTGCAGTATGTCGGATGCACATTTTACACTCCCTATACATGTTTGTTAACAGGTAGTGTCAAGTTAGGCATCCCTTTTACTATATGTGCGAGTCAGAGAGAGGTATCATTTCCAGGGTTCCTACTGAGCCAGTGTATATGCTATGCATTGCCTCTTTGCCAAGGCCAAAGCATACTGGGCACGCCTCCTTCTGCCTACTGGGGCAGGCTCAGGTTGTTCCTCCTCTGAGTCACACTCTGCCTGTGATGGCCTTGGCAATGGTAGGGGGCTGTTTGGCCCGGCCCTATGCTGCTCCTGCTGCAGCTATTTTCGCAGGATCATATTACGTAGCATAGCACATACCATGACTATTTGGGTACATGTAGTTGGTGAGTACTGCAAGGCTCCACCAGATGTGTCCAGGCACCGGAACCGTGACTTGAGCAGCCAAACACATGCTCAATTACATTTCGTGTTTGTGTGTGTGCCTCATTATGGCGGTCCTGTTCAGGTGTGTGTGCATTTCTGATGGGTGTCATCAGCCACGGCTCGACTGCATATCCAGAATCCCCCACTAGGTGACCATGTGGGATGTCTCCATTGGCAAATGTCTATTACAGCTGTGTCAGATGCCAGATATGGAAGTCATGGTAGCTTCCAGGGCAACCAGCACACACATTCATTATTATGCCCTGGGCATCACACACGAACTGGCAGTTGATGGAGGGGGAAACCCTTGCGGTTATAGTAGACCCTACCCCGCTCACCAGCTGGTGCTTTGATGCGAATGTGCATGCAGTCTATTGCACCCACTACCTCAGGGTATTCCGCTATTTGCTGGAAGAGACGCATATTGCTGTCCAATACCTCACGGGATTTGGGGAAATATACATGATCACCAACATGTGCTGACATGGCATTCAGGAACTGGTGCAGTACCCTGGATGCTGATGCCTGTGAAATCCCCATCATATCACCAGTTGGTCTCTGGAAGGTACCTGTTGCTAGTATTCTTAGGCCAACACATACCTTGGTTTCCACTGGGATGGGTTCCCCTCTGTTGGTTCTGTGTGTGAGGCGTGGCCTGTACAGCTCAACAATTTGCTGCATGAGGTCTCTGTCCACTCTATAGTGCTCCACTATCTCCAGCTCATGTAGCCCCTGGTAGGTTACCCTGGGCCTGTACACTCTTCTCCGTCTCCTCACTGTGGGTTGCTCAGCAGCATTTGCATTGTCACCACCCTCAGCATGTTGCATATGTCACCTTATAACAGCAATGGCAGCCCCTAACATTTCTTTGTCTCAGTTAAGCTTTTTCAGTTTTCACTTCTATTAGCTTACTGCAGTGTTGCAGTGTCTCTGAGAAAAACATAGTGGAAAGTTGTTTGCTGAGTTTTAAGTGCTGGGCTGGGCTAGTGTACTGCCTGTGTAATTGCCTGATTCTGATTGTTTTCAGCTGTGAGCTCTGCTAGTACTCCCTGGTTAACTTCCTACTATTTGTTGTGCTTCCTTTTCCCTTTCTGTTTCCTCAGGGGGGCAGCGCCGCGCACACAAGCTCAAACACGCGCACAAAAGCTCACATGTGCACACACATGCTTCCACGGACTATAACTTGCTTATTCTTGCTAACATGCACGCACACAGGTGCAAACGCGCTTACACGGGTTTCAACATCCTTACACTTGCTTACTCCGGCTTAAACGCATGCACACAGGCACACACGCGTGCACACAGGCTTACTCAGTTTTACAGGCGCGCACACGTGCGCATACACATTGCAGGCACTTTTACAAGAAACTTTAGTGTCGTTCACGGTATACATCTTCAATTTCTTGCCTTTAGCTAGGGTACCTGTTGACACACCTCTTCCAGTGATTAGTAACTGACAGCAGACACATGCCACTCTACTCCAATGAGCTTCACTTCTTTCAGACATACCCCCCTCATGATGTTACCTATCTACGACTCTGTTACTCCCCTTATCCTACTCCTACACTCCACTGAATGTGCTCTTTTGCCATGTAAACTTGGGATTCACTATCCTTACCCTCATTGCATAGGATTGCCTACTAATGCTTGGTTACATCTCTTAGACTGAGCTTCCCCCCTTAGCAACCTCTACTCGGTAGCCATGTTGTCTTTGGACTTCCATTCCCTTGCATTGTATATTAGGGATTACTGTAAAATCCACATTTGTGGATTTTAATTATTGGTTTTCTGGTTTTTAGAGCGCAGCGCGTTTGCGCGGCACTGCGCTATGCTTAAACATCGGTGATCGGGATAAAAAATAAATATTACTTTATTTTAATTTTGCATCAGTGAACATTGCCAATGGCCATAGTTTTGGCCATTGGCATGCTTCCTCGACTGGATGCATCCTTTTTTTGGAGCTGTCACAGCTCCGTTTTGCTATTTGCAGAACCGTACTCAGTTGTCAATGGAGTACATTTCTGCAAATAACACTACTCTTACTTGGACAGGTTAGGGTTTGCTGAATTGCAAATTTACCTCATTTGCATACCTTTCAGCAGCAAATGAAGTAATATGCATAACCTAGCCCTGTCCGTGTAAGAGGAGTTTTAGGAGCTGTCTTGCACGCCCCTGCCGGCTGTTCCTGGATCGCTCGGTAGACATGTTGACTGCATGGAGTCTTACTCTACGCTTAGACTCCGTGCAAGCCTTCGTGAATCTAGCCCTATGTACTTAGCAGTCAAATCTGAACTGATTATGCAAGCTGCCAAAAAATAAAAAACAAATGCTACAAAACCAAAATAAATTTTGCTTGAATCATTATTCACTTCTGAGCTTTGACATTATTTTTATCTGGTGTTGTGGACAAGGAGTGAGTACTATACAAAGATGATTTTCAATGGTTCAGTAGTTCAATGAATAACAAACCTTAGGGATTACATGGGCTAATTTAAAGTTTACCTAATAGACATCACTAGAGAATATAGAATAAAAAAGCAGTTATCTAATGCCCATTTAAATGTTGATAAATCATTTGCCAGTCTTACATGACTAGGTAATAAATTCCACATCTTTCCTTCCCTAATATGAAAAAGATTTTTTAACTATGAATTGGAAATATGAATTCTTACATCTAAATTGTTATTCCTTGTACCTGCTAGACAGGGGTCCAGGGATTTTAATATTGTGGGAAGAAATAGCCAGGGATTTGTTATGGCTAGGCTTGTATAGGCCCTAGGGCCGATAGCCTAGTACCAACCTATGAACCTATGATCATTAAAGTCAATATCTAGTATGGCAGCCAATAATTTGTTCTTAAGGCATCTGTATATCATAATAATGTCACCTCTTAGAAACCAGTAAGCCAAAGAATATAACGACAAATATACTAGCCTTTCTTTACAGGATATATTTTGACAGACATCTATCTGTCTGGTAAAGGCTTTCTGAATCTGTTCCAACTTCAGTTGCAAAACATTTAATGCATATAAAGCCCCCCATACCCAATAATAGGTCTTATACTTGTTTAACAGATCTTTAATAACATCCAACTATCTCTGCTTGAGAAACATCCAAGGACATTCCTCATAAAATCATAACATTTTATAATAATGTTTGTCACATTCACTTCAAAGTTAAAATGTGTATCCACCATTATACCCAGATCTCTCATTACCTCAGAAGAAACACAAATCTGGTTATCCGGGGAGTAAGGATATTGATTATTATTAAGACCAAAATGTAAATGGCATGCCCCATGGTTACAAAAGACCACGAGAACCATAAAGAAATCCAGAGTTAAGGCCTGGGAGCACTGGCAACTAACAAAATATAACTCGGATAGGCAATCATTCCTTAAACTGTACAATAAAGCCAAAAAGCATATAAAATTAGACAAATCCTTCTACTATAAATCCACCTTAAACTCTACCAACCACAACCCTAAGCAATTCTGGTCCACTATTAACAATATCCTCCACCTAGGGAATGTTGATACCCCCCCAGCTGTCCATTCTCCCCTCCTCCAGCAGTATTGCTGAATCCTTCAACAAACACTTCACTGAAACTATAACATCTCTAAACAAACAACACTTCCCTACAACAGCCCCCCAACTCCTAACCTTAACCCCCCACTCCTCTTTTCTTCTTCACCTCAGTACCTACCTCCAACATAAAAAGACTATTGTCAAAACGTAAACCCACCAAACTCCCAACTGACAACCTCCCCTCTGAATACTTGAAAATTGCATCTGATACACTAGCCTACCCAATTTCAATTCTAATCAACCATTCCATAACAGAAGGCTATGTTCCCTCAATATGAAAAATATCCTGCATCATTCCCCTCCACAAAGGCACCCCCTCCACTGATCTCTCCAATTACTGCCCCATTGCTATCCTCGCCTCTGTCTCCAAGATACTTGAAAAATGTATCAACACCCAGGTCTCCAACTGCCTCCTAGCTAATAATCTCCTCTCCAAAACTCAACATGGTTTCAGGCCATATCACAGCACTACCGATGCTCTGCTCTCCTTCACCAACACTATACTTCATCACAAAAACAATGGCCTCTTCTCTACTGCTGTATTTCTAGATCTCTCAAAGGCCTTTGACACAGTATCTCATGAGCTACTACTCTCTACTCTCCCCAACCTCTCCTTCTCACAACCAGCCTGCAACTGGTTCCACAGCTATCTACATGGATGCCAGCAATCAGTAATCTGGGACAATAACACATCACCTCACCTCCCCTCCTAGTTACTCTCAGAGTTCCCCAAGGGTCTATCCTTTGTCCTCTGCTATTCTCAATTTTCACTAACAACCTACATACTGCCACCACACAAGCATCTTTTGTACAGTACGCAGATGACTCTACTCTCATCTGCTCTGCCCCCGCTCTACCAGAACTACAACAAATTACACAGGAATCCTTCTCTTCTGTATAAAACTGGCTATCCAATGCTCAGCTCCTACTCAACCCAAGTAAAACAAAACTTCTCCTGTTCCAACCTTCCAAAACCACCCAAAACATCCCCCCACTTCAACATTCTTGCCAAAGACAGTACCAGCATCTTTACATCAGAACACACAAAATTACTTGGTGTGGAAATAGACAATAAACTTAGATTTGACATCCACATATCTCTCACAATAAAAAAAGTTCAGAAGAAACTTGGTGCATTATATCGAAGCTGACAATTCCTAACCAAGGTGGCTAGAATCTCCATAGCCAATTCCCAATCTAATCTAAGCTAATTTCCACCCTACTCTATGATCCCCCATACATACCAACCTTAGACAGACAAACCTACACAAGCTGGATGCTTGTTACAGCAAAATTGCTAAATTTGCCACTGGAACCTCCTACCGCAGCCATCATTGTATCTCCCTTAAAGAACTAAACTGGCTAGAACTCCCACAACTTCTTCACTTTAATCAACTCACCCTCGCTCATAAACTTATTAACCACCCCCTTAACATCCCTTCCCTTCAAACCCTTCTCCAACCCTATCATCCCACTAGGCCCCTAAGATCAAGCAACAAAAATCAACTCCCTGTTATCAAACCCAAAAACTCAGCAGGAGAAGCCATATTTTCATGTACCATATCTAAACTTTGGAACAACCTTCCACCCTCTATAACTACTCTACCTTCCAGCAGCCTTTTCAAGATTGCACTCTAATTCCACTTAAATTTGCACTGGCTTTGTCCTTGTTCTAATCCAGACTAACACCCCCACCCTTACCCCCCCCCCACCTAGACTCTTAACCCAACTATACTACTGCCACTACTAACCACAGTCAGAATTAGCTAGTTGTCTTTACATACTTTAACATCTTGTCTGACAGCTTTGTTACTAATATTATAAATGACAAGAAACTATCTTAACTTGCAACATTTTCTGTATATACTGTTGATAATCAATATCTTGTTATTGTATTAAAGCCAACAACCTGTAATGTTGTTTACTATTGCTGCAACTTTGTATCTCTATCATGTACTTGAGCTTTACTCCCTAGGCATCCGCTGAAAAAGGACCTGCATCCAGGCGGAATTTCCTGGTAAACAAATGTAAATAAATAAATAAACAAAATAGGTGCATTTTCTGTTAAATTTCATGCCTTTGGTTGCTGTCCATTCATATACGTTATCCAAGTAAGATTGCAACAGATACCAACCACTAGTACTAGTTACTGCCTGCCCTATTTTAATTTCATTGGTGAACTTACTTAACCATGCAGAGTTAGATTTTGCATATTCTGATATCACTAGACCAAATAATAGTGGCCCCTCAGACTGAACCTTGAGGTACTCCCGTAGCCATCAATCTATGCTTGGAGTAGGAATTTTTAATTCTCTCTCTGTAGGTTCTACCTAATAGCCATTTGGATACCCATTTAGCTATATAGCCAGAGTTATCAGTTCTCATTAAAGTCTTTATAACTGTTTCATAGGGGATGGATTCAAAAGCCTTGGCCAGATCCAGAAGCACATTAGCAGCTAGTGAGTTATCCAATGAGCTAACAATCTGCTCATAAAAACTTATCAGATTAGTGATGCAGGACTTGCTTATAGGAAAGTCACCGTGTCCTTTCTAACCATCTACCAATATGGGTCTATATCATATGAGCGAATCGCAGAAATTGTGAACGCTTATAATATCGAATGTACCGGACCTCAAAGTACTTTTTCTGAGATTGCGGTACAGTGAAGAATTGGATATTTGCCCTTTCCTCACTGTAGTGCGATCTCAGAGTTGGAATATATATTTAGGGGGGGTGTGAATGAATTGAGGACTGGACAGTTTTCAAATCAGTCTTCCTTCTGTCTCTCTCTGTCTCTCACACACGCACACAAACACACACACACACACACACACACACACACACACACACACACACACACACACACAAACACACACACTTTTTTGAACCACATATAAATGTCCACTTTTTGATTCACCTTCCTGATCTAAGACAGTTCAAACTGCTATATTTATACTCCACTAATGTCCTCTTCTCCTTCTTCTTTTGGCTGCTCCTGTTAGGGGTCGCCACAGTGGATCAACTGTTTCCATTTCTTCCTGTCCTCTGCATCTTGCTCTGTCACACCCACCACCTGCATGTCCTCTCTCACCACATCCATAAACATTATCTTAGGCCTTCTTCTTTTCCTGTTACCTGGCAGCTTCATCCTTAGCATATTTTTCCAATATAGTCTGCATCCCTTCTCAGCACATGTTCAAACCAACGTAATCTTGCCTCTCTGGCTTTGTCTCCAAACCTTCCAACCTGGGCTGACCCTCTAATATACTTATTCCTAATCCTGTCCATCCTCGTCACACCCAGTGCAAATCTTAACTTCTTCAACTCTGCCACGTCAAGCTCTGACTCCTGCCTTTTTGTCAATGCCACTGTCTCCAACCCATATAATATAGCTGGTCTCACTATCCTCTTGTAGACCTTCCCTTTCACTCTTACTGGTACTTGTCTGTCACAAATCACTCCTGACACTCTTCTCCACCCACTCCATCCTGCCTGTACTCTCTTCTTCACCTCTCTTCCACACTCACTGTAACTCTGAACTGTTGATCCCAAGTATTTAAATGCATCCACCTTCACCACCTCTACTCCCTGCATCCTCACCATTCCTCTATCCTCCCTCTCATTCACACACATATATCCTGTCTTACTCCTGCTGACCTTCATTCCTCTTCTCTCTAGAGCATGTCTACACCTCTCCAGGGTCTCTCCCACCTGTTCCCTACTCTCACTACAGATCACAATGTCATCTGCAAACATCATAGTCCACGGGGACTCCTGTCTGATCTAATTTGTCAACCTGTCCATCACCACTGCAAATAAGAAAGGGCTCTGAGCTGATCCTTGATGTAATCCCACCTCCACCTTAAACACATCCATCACTCCCACCGCAGACCTCACCGCTGTCACACTACCCTCATACATATCCTGTACCACTCTTACATACTTCTCTGACACTCCCAACTTCCACTAATGTCCATACCCATCAATTACAGCCAGCAGACTGCATGCATTTCAAATGTCTAGTTATGATGAAGAAATGGCACAGTAAAGTATTCCAACTTGATTTACAAAAATACTCATTAGTCCTGCAAAACCAAATAAATGACTTTTTAGCTTGATCATGATAGTCAGAAATTCCCATCCACAGATAGCCACTCCACCCTGTAATTACAGCTCAGTTGTTGACCATGTACTACTTGGATGCCTGATTGTGGTAAAAATAAAACTCATTTCATATATATACATACTACTGCAAAGTTAGACTGTTTAAACTGAGCAAACAAAAGGGTTAGTATGATAAAAATAATATCACACAACCTCTCAGCAGAACAGTCAGAGGCAAATCCAAAAAATAATGACAGACACAAGCCCCAAATCATGGCCAGACTTTAAATACTGTTCTTGTATAGCTAGAAAGTTGTTAAAACAACTTTTTGAGTTGGCAAGTACTTTTAAAGGATATGATGTCAAAGAAGTCAAATGCCTATCATCATTTAATTACTATGATCATCAGACATTTGCCAGTAAATCACATATTTTCTGAGGCATGGGCCAAAAACATACAGCAGTGTCAGGAACATTCTGTGAAATCAGGGACAGTTTCAAGATTGCTTCACACAAAGACAAGCCAGGGAATAAGCACCCCAATGTATATCATGCAGACACACACTAGTCCTGTGAAGCCAGATTTTAAAATAATCAAATGATATGAGGGTAAGTTGCTTTCATCCACATCTAATGTCCAACCCCAGTTCAGTGAATGCAGTTCTCAATGATTTGCCATAAAAATGTTATGAGGCACAGACCAACATAGGAGGCAAGGTCACAGGCAGTCTGCAAAATCAGAGACAGATTCAACTTTTTTTCGCACACAAACTGTAGCCAGTAAGTAATGCATGCCAACATTAAACCAAGGGAATAAGTTGCTTTCATCCCGATTTGAAAATGAAAAAAACAGCAAGTTGTTGTCATCCACAGCCAGTCCCCCTCCATTTAGTGGGTACAATCCACAATGATTTCACAGAAACCCAACAATTTTATTTGGCACTAACCAAAAACATGACATGAGGCAAAGTCAGCAACAGTCTGCAAAATCAGAGACAGTTTCAATGTCTTATCTACACTAACAGTAGCTTAAAGTAATGGAGACTTTAAACTGAGCAAACAAGCACTTTTCATCCACAGCTAGCCTGCAGTCCCCATAGACTGAAGCTGTCAATGTTATATCTGGTTGACTGACATGATAAAAAAGTGCTTGTATCTAATTTCTGTGACCCTCTACAGCACTCTATTTTACCATTTTAAATCCACTGACTCTCTGTTCACTGCCTTCTCAATGAATCACTGTAAGGTAGTGAGCAGAAATTTGCGGTATTCTATATAGGAACACTGTCTATGTCATAGATGAGCATATCAGTATACAGCTCAGATGGCTTAGGGGTAAGTCCCATGACTATTGTGTGCGTGGTCCAGGGTTCAACACCTGCAATGTTTTAAGAGTGGGAGGTTGGCATAATGGTTAAGGTGTTACCTTGCAAACACAAGGTGCAGGGTTTGATTCTCACATGGGATAGCTGGCTAGACTTAAAATGACTCACAAGGGCAGTTAGCCTCGTAATAATCTATGAACCTGTCTGCTATTTTAATTATTTGTTTACATAAATTAATAAATTAATTAATGTATGCATATATTTATTACTTTAAGCAAATGACTGTCTCCTTGCTTAGAAATAAAGTAGTTGCACCATCTGGCACTGCAAGTGCACAAGTGGCAGACACTGTGAGTATATAAGAAGAAATACTTACAGTATCTATCATGTTAACACTTTTTTTAGTAAAACAAAATACATTTAGTTAATGATTGTTATGTTCAACACATAGGCTAACTACAATGAGGTAGCAGTAATGAACATAATATTTTTTTTAATTAAATTATTTGCTTGACTGCTCATGGACCCCCCGTGGAACTATGGGTTCTGGGCAGTCACTCAAATTGCCCATATTATCTGCAACTGGTATTATTCCTCATAATTCAGTAATACAATAATCACACTATTCAGTAACATAACTGGTTTAACTCTTTGACTCCAAAGGAGCTGTGGGGGGAGGGATTGGACTTTTAACTTCCAATGATTGCATCCTGAGCTTTTTGACAAAATCAAGCTATGTCCTCACATTTCAAACAAATGTTCATATCTTTGGAGTCATAATGGTTACTAAAGAAATGTAAATAGCAAACTGTTCAGCACAAATAAATCTTCACAGTGGTAGTGTTACTTAGACTCTTAGTCTCAAACTGGATTTCATAAGTTATAATAAACAGTACATATTAAATGTGAAGTTGTTCTATCTCGCCATTCATTCTTACTGATGGGTTCAGAGCCGATCCTCGGCTCCAACTCGGCCAACTGCAAAAGCTCGGTCTTCAACCGGCTCGAGGCCAACTCCCTATCCCATGATGCACCCTGACCTTCCTTCAGATCTTATTTGCTGCTGCAACTTGATCGGATGTTCACTAGTTCTGGACAGTGAATAACTTTACATTTCTGGTAAATGACTGTTTTAAAATAGCTTAGCTTGTTAGTTAGTGATTTAGATAGTTAGTTTAGAGCATAGATAATATAGTTAGATACTAGTGGCCATGTTTTTAGGCCTTTTTTCTCCCTATCTCTAGCTTAGTTTGTTAAGTCTGTAATTAAATTAGTGAGATTTTAGTGGCCATGTTTTTAGACCTTTATTCTCTCTAGAATTATATTGTGTGTGTATCTATTAAATTAGAGCCCTTCTTTTTCACAGGGTACATAGTTTAACTTAGTGTAAATTTATACTAATATTAATAGTTAGATATTAGTGGCTGTGTTTTTAGGCCTTTCTTTCTCCCTATTTATAGCATTATATTATGTGTGTTATCTGCTAGATTAGAACCCTTCTTTTTTACCTGGCAGATAGTTTATCTTAGCTTAAATTTATATTAATAGCTTAAATTTTCTCAGAGCCTTTTTAGTTGGTTCAGTGTGGATATTAGTGTTAGAGCCCTCCTATTTACAGGGCAATACTTGCTGTGAAATATTACTGTTGGTAATATTTTTGGTACTTCTGAATATATATTTGTCTCTGATATTATGTCTCATCAGGACAAGGAAAAAGCCAAGTCTGGCTTCAAAAAATGCCCAAGATGTGGGCAAAAGATGTCTATAACTGATGGGCATACTGAATGTGTCTACTGTTTCGGTGAGGGATACCTGCAGGAAAGCTGTGCTATATGAGTGTTGCATGAAAGAAAAAGAAAACTCATGAATAAGGGTCTGTTAAAATCCTCTTTCTTTCCAAGTGTCACTGGATAAGTCTGAGAAGTCTGACAAGCACTCCAAAAAGCCTACGGAACTGATGAAGTCTCCATCAACTTCAAAATCAGCCTCTAGAAAAGCTTCAATAATGGTTTCACAGCTTTCGGAACCAACTGTTATGGTTAGGAGCCAGTTCCTGACCTTGGAGCCGGTATCTCCTACATTAAAATCTCCCATTTTACAATCGGTAGCTTTGTCACATTCTTCACAGGCCTCAAGTTGACTGTCTGATTTAGATGTGGACCGCATGGTGAAGAAGCTTCTACAAATATTGGCGCTGGCAAAAATTTTATCTGCACCAACCCCGGGGGCTTCGGAGCTGACTTTAGTTCCCCCAGCATCTTCTGTTCCTCCTCTGATCTGCATGGAAGTTTCAAGCCAGAGACCACGGAACTGATGATTGTGGACCTCTGGGGTCCGACATCTACTCTAGATTTTTCAGCCCTGACTGCCCTGATGTCTTTGGTGCCAACCGAAGGATCTCAGAGCCAACACTCACCGGTCAGGTCCGGGGAGGATAGTAGGACCGACTTGTCAGTGCCGACTTTACCTATCGGGGCTTCAACTTGAATGAGTTTGGCCCCGTCCTCTGGCTTGGAGCCCTCCATACCAACGCAGTTTCCATTGAATCTTTGGATTCGAGAGATTCCACTCATTGGGACCGAGGGGCCTTCGAGGCTATGAGGAGGGTCTTGTCCACCCTGATGACCACTCCATCAGTTCCAGCAGTTCTCTCCCTGAAAACAGCCAACTTTACCTCTCAGGGCTTCAACTTGAGTGAGTTTGGCCCCGACCTCTGGCTCTGGCCCTCCATACCAGTGCAGACAGTTTCCATTGAATCTTTGGATCCATGGTATTCCACTCGTTGGGACCGAGGGGCCTTCGAGGCTATGAGGAGGGCCTTGTCCACCCCAATGACCACTCCATCAGTTCCAGCAGCTCCCTCCCTGAAAGCACTGGTGTCTGCCTCTTCATCACATGCTCCATTAAAGCATAGAGATCCTGAGCCTCAAGAAGCCCCATTGGGTGAGCCATGTTCTTCCGAGATCTCTCCAGAAGCTCCCACTGAAGAGGTGGTAGGAAGAGACTTTGCAAGAGGAAGGATCTGGACTCCCCACAGGAGTCCATCACTTTGGATACTGACTTGGATGAGTCAGAAGGGTCTCACTTCAGACGATATCTCCTTTGCAGATATCTTAGAAATTCTTAAACAGAGGGGTGGCTGGAAATCCCTTAACCCTACTGATGATAGTCAGTCCTCCACCCTTCGATGATTTGCTTGAATTACTCACTTGAAGGACATGGGAGTCTCCAGACACCACTAGGTCTGTACCCAGGAGGCCTAATAAATTTATAACTTCCCCTCAAGATAGAGCTTATCTTACTAAAGGAGTGCCTGTTGATGCTATGGTGGTGGCAGCAGCCACCAAGAAGGCATTATCAGAGCCTTTTTCATCTATTCATCCTCCTAACAGAGAATCCAGGATCATGGACAAATACAGGAAGCATATGTTTAGTTCAGCGGCCTTTGTCCTTCGATCGCTGAACTACCTCACACATTTCACTAGATTACAAAGGGATCTCCTGAAAGAGCTGGGAGACTCCCTGCAGGGTTCAGTAGCTGCAGAGGTTTCGGACAAGGTAACTTCCCAGCTCTCCACTCTTAATTCGATTGTGAACTCGTCCATACTTCTGTTATCATATGCAGCTGATGCTACGAGCAGAGCAGTGGGTACAGGAATTGCTCTTAGGAGACATTCCTGGATGTGCTTATGTTCCTTTGCGGAACCCTTTAAGTCTTCCTTCATTAACTCCCCCTTTGATGGTTCATCCCTTTTCAGACCAAAGGTAAAGGAAACACTTACCAGGAGTGAAAAAGATGGAAAGACCTTGTCTGCCATTGGAGTGCATTTTTTTACCCTGAATAGATCTTACCCCAAAGGGAGGTGGGGTGAAAATATACGGTTCCGTAAATCTCAAGGATCTTTCCAGAACACTCGTGGTGAAACACCCTTTAGAGGCAGAGGGGGGGGTAATAATGGAAGACGTCACCCATGTTGCAGAGGGGGTCTGCAGAACCGGGGCAATGGAGATCAGTTCTTTGGCAAGCCCTATTGGCACTCCTGAAAGGAGGCCCGACTGTTCATTGCTGGAGGTAGTCAGGGGACACCTTTCTTTGTACCTAGACGCCTGGCTACAAATAACAAAAGACAGCTGGGTACAAAGCATAATATCCAGAGGATACTCAATTCTCTTTGCCACTTCACCCCCTCTAGTAAAAAAAATACCAGAGGTTCCACCCAGTCACAGGGACCAATCAGCCTTAGAGGTCCAAAGGTTGCTGGAGAAAAGAGTCATCCAGCCAGTCCCAGCAGAGCAGAGAGTTTCCGGAACTTAGTCAAGGTTCTTTTTAGTTCCAAAGAAAACAGGGGACTGGAGACCTATTCTGGACCTCAGCAGACTAAACAAGTCAGTAAAAAAAGACAAAGTTCCGAATGGTCATGCTTAAGTCAATACTCCCTTTTCTGGGGAAAGACAGTTGGATGTGGTCTATAGATCATCAGGATGCATACTACCACATAAAGATGGACAGGCCATCTAGGGATCATCTACACTTCCGGCTGGGAGCCAGCCATTATCGATTTCACACTTTGCCCTTTGGTCTCACTACAGCCCCCAGAGTGTTCACCAAATATATGGCAGTAGTCACCGCTTACCTGAGACATTTGGGATTCCAGGTGTTTCCATATTTAGATGACTGGCTCCTCACTGCCACCACCAAGCATCAACTCATTCAGGTGAGGGAAACAACCTTAAATCTCTGCAATCAATTGGGGAGTACCATCAACTCAGGAAAATCTGCCTTATTGCCATCACAGCAGACCATTTTTATAGGAGCAGAACTAAACACAGTTTCAATTATGTTAAGTCTGCCTCCAGAAAGAGTTTGTCTCTTACAAAAACAAATATTAGATTTGCTTCCAGGGACAAAAGCCCCAGTCTCAATGGTACTCAAAGTTCTAGGATCAATGACGGCAGTGATCATAGCCATTCCCCTCACTCGAATGCACATGTGAGTTCTACAATGGTTCCTATTCTCATAATTGTCCTTTCAGGAACTCCCAATGTCACACCATATCATCATAACGAATACGTGCAAGAAGGACCTTCTGTGGTGGCTGACATCTCAACAGGTAACTCAGGGCTGACCATTTGTTCTACCCAGTCCCATAGCCACGATGACCATGGACCCTTCCTTGATAGGGTGGGGGGGAGTATTATAAGGGAAGAACAGCCCAAGGCATTTGGAAGAAACACAAGGCTCATCTGCATATAATGTCCTGGAGATGAGAGCGGTACGGGGTCTCTACCTCTGGGAACAATTGCAATTCAGACAGACAACATGTCAGTGGTCTGGTACATAAACAAACAAGGAGGAACCATATCTTATCCCCTGTATTGAGAGGCCCTGAGAGTATGGCAGTGGGCAATTTCCACCCAGCGCTTTCTGATAGCAACGCACATCCCGGGAGATCCAATGTGATAGCAGACAATCTAAGTAGGGCAATTATTTTGCCTCATGAGTGGTTCCTGAAGAAACAAGTAGTGGAACAGATATTCTGCAGGTGGAGCCAGCCTTGCTGTAATCTCTTTGCAACCCCAACAAACACGAAATGCAGCAGCTACTTTGCCCTGATCCCCCCGCTGGGGGATGCCCCAAGGGATGCACTGGTGCACAATTGGCCCTGGGTCTCCTTTATGCCTTTCTCCCCTTCCCTCTAATACCTAAAGTATTACAGAAAGCAAAGTCTCTGGAAGGACCATAATCTTAATAGCCTCTTACTGGCCTCTGCAAATTTGGCTTCCCTTCCTCCAACCTCATCTCTTGGAAGAACCCCGGATCCTGGACCCAGATGTCCTTCGTGTTTCACTGTTGCAGTCATTACATTTGGGTAATCCTGCTGGAAGGTTGCCCTCAGCCGGCCTGAATTCCAAAGTCCTGGGTCCTGCTTCAGCTGCTGTCACCCCTTCCCTGACGTCAGATCATCAGGGGTATAAAAGATGCAGCTGATGCCATTTTCTTCAGTCTTTCTTGCTGTGTGGTGCCCGAAGCAGAAGCAGTTTGCAAGTGTCGGTTGGCCGACTCCTGAGATTTTCTTGTTCGAGTTTCAGATCCGAAGTCTTCAATAAAGCTAAATACCCCATTGGGGAAACTTTGTTCTTGCTCCAGACTGATGTCAGAAAAAGTTAATAATTGTATTTCTTGTGGAAAGCAAATACCTCATAAGGACTTTCATTCTTACTGTATTCCTTGCCTAGGCCCTGATCACAATGTTGCTGGTTGTCGGTTTTGTGCTAGATTTAACCAATGCACTATTAAGCGTCGGTATGATTTTGCTTTAAACTATTTTGGACGCCGGTTTAATTATCCAGAAATGTTGTCGGATAGCCATCCGACTATCGGAGTTCACAAAAAATGCAAAGAAAAGGAAAGAGACAGACAACTGAGGCCCAAAACCGATGACGAAGCTTCTCCTAAGCCAGTCACCGGTTCACTGCTTCTCAGTGAGGCACTTTCGCAGCCCCTGATGCCCACTACTTTAGAGTCACAGGCAGCTACCGACTACCACGTGGAGTCGGCCATGCCGCTGGAAACTCAAGGTATTGGAGGCTCGGATACTATTCCTTCAGATGGGTTCGGAGCCGCTGAGCAGGCACCGGCTTCTGAGGGTGTATTCAGACCTAAACATCTTTACATAAAACCAAGCTCAGCTTCAAAGGCAAAGACTAAAGCACCTTCTAAAGCAAAGAAACAAACTGAAGAGCCACGTGGACAGGCCTCTATGCCCAAAAACAGATGCTCAAAATGGCCGAAGACTTCATTACCTTGATCAGGGGTTCCCATCCCCCTCCTGATAAGAGGCCTAGGCAAGAGACTGACTATGAATCTTCAGATCAGGTTTCTATTTCTTCTGATTCCTTTTCTGATCAGGAATATTCTCTTCCCCCCTATGAGGATTCTGATGCTGAAGAATCCATTCCTTCAGCTTCTCCTCCAGAGGACTATTCTTTTGGGGAAACCTTGCATACCATGAGGGAGCATATTCACTGGGAGAGCCAAGATTTTTCAGAATCTAAAAAGAGGCTCAGGGATTTCCTTTTACTTCTTCAACACAGGCCACTAGCCATTCCACCTGTGTTAGATATTGTAGATGATGTGTTTTCGGAGTCTAGTCTCACCCCTGACTCCTTATCTCCAGCTCCTGTTAAGCCTGACAGATATTACAGGGTTCCTGAGTTATATAAATTCCTTTTTAAAAACCCTGCTGCAGACCCAGAAACTATTTCACAGGGTCCCAAAGGAGTTAAGGCTTCCACTGCAAAAAACCCTACCCCCTCTGACAGAGATTCACATCTGCTACCTTGGCTATAAGGGCCTTAAACTGTCAGTTTTATATGCTTAAATATCAACAACATGTCATGGCATTGCTTAAACTGAAAATGTTATTAAACTCTGAATGTGCAGAAAACAAGGAAATGCAGGATTTATTGCATGCAGCTAAACAAGTTGGAAAGCATACTTTGCAATGTGGTTTTGATTCTTTGGAGGCCTCCTGCAGGGCCACAGTTACGGGTTCTGTAATTAGGAGGCATGCTTGGTTAAAGGAACAAAATCTGCCTGATCATGTCAAAGTTAAATTATTAGATGCACCTTTACAGCATGATACCTTGTTTGGTGTTAAGGCAGAGGAAGTATTAAAGAAAATGGAGGACAAAGCTAAATCTATGCAAACTGTCAAAGATTTTTTACAAGTACAGCCACCTAGGTTTAGTAGATACTGGCCTACAAAGAATTGGTCCTTTCCTGTGTCAGACAGACCTCAAAGGGGCAGATTCAGACACCCTAGAGGCAGATCCCAGGCGCAAAGGTCTTACAGGTCAAAGCAATGGGGTGCTTCTACCTCCAAAGTTGGAGAAGACAAATGACAACCATACAGGAAACAGTCCCAATGACTTCCCCCTGCCTGCACCAAGCACTTATCTTTTGGCAGCACCCTTAGGGGGAAAATTAGCACTTTTTTCTCAAAATTGGCACATTATAACCCAGGACAAGTGGGTCCTAAACATCATGTCACAAGGGTACAAGTTCCATTTCCATACCCTGCCAAAGGCAAACGGCTGGCCAGATCTGCCAAAAAATCAATGGGCAGAGGCACAAAAACAAGTCTCATCCCTCATGGACATGGGGGCTATTCAACAAGTACCAGAGCAAGAACAGGGACAAGGATTTTACTCAAGACTGTTCTTGGTACCCAGAAAGGACAAGACCTGGAGACCAATACTGGACCTATCTATTCTGAACACATTCCTGGATATACCAAAATTCAAGATGATGACTGCAGCAGCTTCTGCCCATGCTGGGCAAGAACGCTTGACTGGTGACTCTAGACCTAAAAGAGGCATACTTGCATGTCCCAGTCAGACAATTATGCAGACGATACCTCAGATTCAAGGCTAGCTCAATGCATTACCAATTCTCTACACTGCCCTTTGGCTTATCTACTGCACCCAGGGTCTTTACAAAGTGCCTGGCACCAGTAATTGCATTCTGCAGACAAAGAGGAATACAAATATATCCTTACTTGGACGAATGCCTAATTCAAGCAGAGAACAAGGGTACACAGTCAATGAAAAGAAATCAAAACTAGTACCCTCTTAAGAGATAATATTCCTGGGTGCAAGCTTAAATACAACTGCCCAGATGGCTTATCTCATGCCAGACAAACAAAGGCAACTGACTACCTATTTCAAAATGTTGGCAACAAAGGCCCAGTTATCTGCAAGAAAAATTCTGCAGGCTTTGGGCTTCATGGCATCCTGCATCCTACTAATTCCATGTGCAAGACTGCATATGAGGAAACTTCAATGGTACCTAAAAAGTGTTTGGACTCAACATTGCCACAGCCTGGAAACAATGATTACTCTCATTCCCTGTCTACAACAGGAGTTTTGATGGTGGGCAAAGGCTTGTCACCAAAACAAGGGACAGCCATTCACATTACCCCCAGCCAGGCAGACACTAACAACGGATGTATCAGATTATGCCTGGGGGGCCCACATGGCAGTAAGATGCATTCAGGGCACATGGTCCACAACCCTAATGCATCTACATATCAATCAAAAAGAGATGCTAGCTGTTCAGAATGCCCTGACAGCCTTCAAGGACCTGCTTCATCCAGGACAACTACTGATAGAGTCAGACAACACCACGGTCATGTGGTATATAAACAAGCAGGGGGGCACACACTCTTCCCCCTTTGCAGACTAGCCATGACATTGTGGGACACAGCATTAACTTACCAAGTACATCTGCAGGCACAATTTCTGCCAGGAAGGAAAAATACTCTGGCAGACGAACTAAGCAGAAACCTCATGGATCCCCACGAGTGCCAGCTGGATCCACAAGTCTTCAGCATGATAACAAAGAAATGGGGATGCCTGTACATAGATCTATTCACTTCCCCTCACAACTACCAACTAAAAAGATTCTGCACAATGACTTATCACAGACAAGCATGGAAAGTGGACGCCCTATCTTTCAGCTGGAAAGACCTATCAGTATATGCCTTTCCCCCACTGCCTCTCCTCCCCAAGGTACTCCTAAAGGTCAGACAGGAGAAGCCAACAATGATACTGATTGCCCCAGACTAGCCCCGCCAGTACTGGGTTCCAATCCTAAAGAACTTGTGCTTGGACCTTACCTCAAATACCTCATCTACTGTCCCAGCAAAACAATCATATCCTGCACAGCCAACTCAGGACTTTAAACCTGGCAGCATGGTGGCTAATGCAGTCATACAAAACACACCTCTCAGTAAAGCTGTGATGGATGTCATTTTGGAGGCCAGAAGGCCTAGTACTAGAAAATCTTATGCTGGAAAATAGAAGTGATTCTGTGCTTGGAACCAGGCACAATTAACTGATACAGCTGTGCCAAATATTCCTCAGATTTTGCAATACTTAACTGAGATGCTGGACAAAGATCTATCTTTTTCATCTATTAAAATTCATGCCTCTGCCATTTCAGCTCATTACAATACAGAGCCACTGATCTTTTCTCATCCCTTATTAAAACAGTACCTCAGAGGAGCCAAAAATGTAAGGCCTCCAAGGAGATCACCAATGCCTGCATGGGACCTCAACTATGTCTTGGAAAAATTCACCCGGCCTCCTTTTGAGCCAGCTGCTACTGCTGATATAAAGTTTTTATCTTGGAAAACAGCTCTGCTCCTAGCAATAACTTCTACAAGATGAGTTTCAGAGCTTCAGCAACTCATGGCTGTGGAACCTTTTATCATTTTTTATCCAGACAGGGTCTCTCTGAGGACAAATCCAACATTTATGCCTAAGGTGGTGTCCAGTGTGGCTCTTAACCAAACTATTCATCTGCCAACATTTTATCCAAATCCACAGAACAAGGGGGAGAGAATTCTGCATTCTTTGGACATGCACAGACAGCTTAGATTCTACTTGGACAGAACCAAAGTTTTCAGAAAGACAAAACAATTACTAGTGGCATATGCTGCAGGATCACAAGGAAAGGCTATCTCAAAGCAGACTATTTCAAAGTGGATAGGCCACTGCATTCGTTTCTGCTACTTACACCATGGCAAGCCAGTGCCTATGGGCATTAGGCCACATTCAACCAGAGCTGCAGCCACTTCAGCAGCCTTTCTCAGGGGAGTTCCAACCAAGGACATTTTAGAGGCTGCTACTTGGACTTCAGTGCACACCTTTACAAAGCACTATCATCTGCCACTCTAAATCCAGGGCAGGCTTTGCCACTGCAGTTCTGCAGGGCCTCATAGCCACTTCTAATGCTGTTTAGCTCCAGCCTCCCATCCATAGCTTTGGGAATCTACCCAAATGTAATGACTGCAACAGTATAACACGAAGAACATAGTACAGTTGTGTACACTTGCCATAAATGTAGATGTTTGAGTGTATTCACTGTTGCAGACCAGGTTACCCACTCACCATCCCCCTTTTCTTCTGATGGAACCTATCTTTCCTTCTCTGATTTGTACAACCTATGTGGTGTATTTGTTTGTAGATGAAGGTAAAGTTTATATTGGTGCATGTATTTATAGATATATAAATTTTGGCTACCCTTTTGGGGGCACCTGACATCTGGGGCAAGAAAAACTAAAGAAAATGGTGTTGGCCGCATCTTTTATACCCCTGATGACCTGACGTCAGGGAAGGGGTGACAGCAGCTGACGCAGGACCCAGGACTTTGGAATTCAGGCCGACTAAGGGCAACCTGCCAGCAGGATTACCCAAATGTAATGACTGCAACAGTGAATAAACTCGAACATCTACATTTATGGTAAGTGTACACAACTGTACTTTCCGGATCTGCTGACCCATTCATCGGGGGCTCTTCATCCTTCTCTTCATTCCCTTAAACTGATAGCTTGGCTGCTCCAAGTCCAACAATAGCCAGGATTTGCAGCCTCTCAGTGGAGGCCCAACATATTATAACAGCCTCTCATAAATCCTCCACCAGAAAGTTATATCTTAGCAAATGGAAGAAATTTTCTCTATGGGCATCTCAGAAAGATGTTGATCCCTACCTAGCTCTGATTCCATCTATAATGGAATTTCTGACTAAACTTTTCAATGAAGGAACTGCTGCAGCTACCATCAGAGTTCAATTAGCAGCAATCTCAAACTTTCATCTTGGCTGCCAAGATTCTAATGTCATGTCACATCAACTCTCTAAAGCATTTCTTAAAGGTACCATTCATTTGAGACCACCAACCAGAAATCCAGCCATGTCATGGAATCTAAATTTTGTTCTCTCCCAAATTATATTACCTACTTTCAAACCTGCCTCGTCCTGCCATTTGAAATTCCTCTTATGGAACACTATATTTTTGATAGGTATTACTTTTGCAGAAACCGACTGGTGAAACAAAATGAACCAAAACCAAAAAGTGTATCCAGCTAGTACTCCGACTATAGAAATTGAGCCCAAACACCATACATGTATTGTAAAACATACACGTTTATTTTGAAGCACTTTTCGTTGCTGTTGTACAGCAACTTCTTCAGAAAAAAGTTACACAGTATCAAACAACACTATTTAAATAATGAACTCGATCACATGGTGCTGATATCAGCTGGTAAGCATGTCACAACAAATTATCCACAAAAACTAATTAAACCTAACTGGGATAAATTAAGCTATATGTTACTTTAACCCTACTATAAAACATCAATAAAAGTCTAAAATAAGGTAAAAAAGATATGCGTGTACAATGAAAAGTTTCTTCTTTTACATGGAAACAGTATACATAGTGTTCCGATTTAAATGTCTTATACATTGCAACTAAAACGTACATGCACGTCGGTAATTACTAAAAAGTCTGGAATTTGTTCATCTTTTCGGACTTTTAAGTTTTAGTAGACATGCTATGTTACAAGAATCATTAGTCCTAGGAAAGAAAATGCATTTAAGCGAATTTGCCAAGCTAGTTCGCGTTCTTCTAACAATAAATTGAAAGGACCACCTCTAATATCACTTTGTACCTGATCTATTGCTTTAAATACAAATTTGTGTCCCTCATTTAAAGTAATATGCCTAGCCAAGGGATTATCAATTTCATTAGTAGCAATTGCATGGGTATGTTCATAAATTCTGTCCCGCATTCTCCGTTCAGTTTTACCCACGTAGAATGCTGGACATCCTAAACATCTAGCAATATACACCACTAGTTTAGAGTTAAAGTTAAGTTTAAACTTTAACCTGTATTTGTTTTCATTTATACAAACTGTATCCCCTACTTCAATGAACCTACACATCTTACAGCTACCACATATGGTCATACCTGTGTGTCTATACAAATTTGTGGTGCCACCACTTTCAAGAAGGTTTTTAAGGTAACATCCTCTCCTGAATACAATTTTGGGTAATGATCCTAATTTGTCAAACAATGTTTTATCATTAGTAATAAATTGCCAGTTTTTGTATAAAGTGAATCTCACCATCTCACTATCTTTACTAAAAGTGGTGATAAAACTAACACCAAAATTACAATCCCTCCTTTGAACAATCACTTGCTCACAGTTAGAACTACTTGGGGTGAAGTGGTGTTCTTGTAACATAGCATGTCTACTAAAACTTAAAAGTCTGAAAAGATGAACAAATTCCAGACTTTTTAGTAATTACCGACATGCATGTACATTTTAGTTGCAATGTATAAGACATTTAAATCGGAACACTATGTATACTGTTTCCGTGTAAAAGAAGAAACTTTTCATTGTAAACACATATCTTTTTTTACCTTATTTTAGACTTTTATTGACGTTTTATAGTAGGGAAAAGTAACATATAGCTTAATTTATCCCAGTTAGGTTTAATTAGTTTTTGTGGATAATTTGTTGTGACGTGCTTACCAGCTGATATCAGCACCATGTGATCGAGTTCATTATTTAAATAGTGTTGTTTGATACTGTGTAACTTTTTTCTGAAGAAGTTGCTGTACAACAACAATGAAAAGTGCTTCAAAATAAACGTGTATGTTTTACAATACATGTACGGTGTTTGGGCTCAATTTCTATACTTGGAGTACTAGCTGGATACACTTTTTGGTTTTGGTTCATTTTGTTTCACCAGTCAGTTTCTGTGTTAGTATGGCTTCCGGGGTATCCAGCAGCCCGAGTAGCCCTAATCTTTTTGGTTCACAACAACTACAATCAGATTTAGTGAACCTTATGGCATTGATAAATGTTTTGAATCAACGTATGGATATGTTCACATCCCGCCTTGACAAGGTGGATCATTCACTGTCACAACAACATTCTTTTCAGAACGCTACTTCCCAGGTGACTTGTGGATTACGGGCGAGTGCAGGAGACATGGTAGGAGCTATAACGAGCTCCAATATTCCGAGTGAACCTTCGGGAAGTGCACCAACTAACAACTCTGTTCCAGCAGGTCAGACTACACCAACAGACACCTTGGTTACTAATCCTGCTGCTCTGAATCAACAAAGGAATGTACAGAACCACGAAGAGGGGCTTATTGGTACTCCAATGTTTAATGACTGGGTTAAGGATACTTCCAGCTTGTCTTTTAGTATGGGCCTTAACCAGGAGCGACCGGCCGACAGTCGTGGAGACAACCAGGTTAGTTTAAATACTTTGAATGAGAAATTAAAATTACTTAAATTACTTGATTCCAAGCTACTTAAATTGAAGAAACTTCAATTGGAAGTAGCTTATTTCAAAGAATGCTTAAGTCAACGCATTGTTCCAAAGAGGTTACGTTTTCACCAGTACCCCACTGGCCTTATTCCGGACTCATTATTCCATTTGGAACTCAACTCATTATTTGACCAGCAAGGTTTCAAGTTGATGCAACTTATTGTTAAACATTATTCTTTACAAATTGACACCTTAACCAATGAAGTGGCAACTTTGAATAGTGACATTACTTCAAATAGTGATTTTTTTAGATACAAATATGAATATGAATGTTGCTTTTTGAGCATAAATCAACTGTTGGACAGAATAAAGTTGAACAAGACCAGAAAAATAAATAGAGACTGGTTGGCCTATGATAATGGTACAGCATATCCTAGGCCACCCCTAGCACAAGTATCTAAGGTATTTAATACTAATACACCAGTTCAACAACTAAACAACAATAACTACAGTGAGACAGGAGGGGTCGAGGGTAATCAAACCACAGTTAGACGCAGTGAGCGTATTCGTAGTTGCAACAATTCCCGAGGGATTAAAGACCAACAAAGTGGCTTGGATCGAGACACAACTGGTAACATTCAAGTTTCAAATTTTCAGAACACCAATCATACAGGGGCGATTCCGAAGAAACAATTCAATCGGAATCAGAGGACAAAACAGTGCAACAACAGGTGCAAAAGATAATGATAACGATTAACGATGTCCTGTATTTAAAATTGTTACTAACGCAGAAGGAGACTTTAATATCTATAATTTCTCATCTATAAAGATTGAGTCAGTGTTGCTCAACCTATTAGCCAAAGGTAACACCTTTATTCCTAGCAGACCTTTGTATTTAGTCCAATCAATCATGGATCTAAAATGTTTTGTTAGAAAGTTGAATTTTATTCTACTTTTTGGTAATGTTGATAACAGGAACCAAACATTGAGAGTTTCTAGTACATTTAAACCCCAGGTGCACCCAACCCTTAAGATTTTTGAACATGTGTGTGAGCTTGATTTTAGACACTTGTTGGATTCCCGGAGTACTTGTACACATAAAAGGACCTTCAATGTTAGTTTTGATGAACCTATAGCTTTACAATTTTTAAGAACCTCTCAAGTACAGGTAGTTAAACCTGACAAGGGAGGTGGGTTAGTTGCTTTTGACCAAGTAGATTACAATGAAAGAATGCAAAACTTGTTAAATAATGAGACATATACCAAAGCCTCATTGGATGAAGTTAATACTGCGTACAGTCGTATAAAAGGTTACCTCAATGATTTATTCATTGAGGCAACAATTGATATTGATACTTTCAACTACATGTCAATGCCTTGGCCTAGAACCCTCGTTATGTTTGGTATCCCCAAAATCCATAAGGACTTGGCAAATCCACCTATGAGACCCTTGATTGATGGTAGAGGTTCAATCACATACCCATGTGCAAAAGTAGTAGACACCATTTTGAAAAAATATCTTGTGTCTGAACCCCAAGTGTGTAGAGATTCATGGTCTTTTTTTACAGAGAATCAATAACTTAGAATTCAGTGATGACCACAACTTTTTGACCATTGATGTTAAGGACTTCTACACCTCAATCCCCCACTTAGAATGTATAGAATGGGTCAGCCTTCTACTTAAATCAAAGAATGCACCAACACGTGAAATATCTACTGTTGAATGTTTGTTAGATATTATCCTTACAAACAATTACTTCGTGTTTAACAAAGAATTTTATTTACAAATACAAGGTGTAGCAATGGGTTCGCCTTGTGGAGCCAGTTTTGCAAACTTAGTTATGGCATACTGGGAAAGGACCTTTATTTTCAACAACTCTCACCACAAGTCGAACCTTATTTTCTACACGCGTTTTTTGGATGACATTTTTGTCATATTTTATGGTGATAATTCACAGGCTGAGTCGTTCATTTCCTATTTAAACTCTACAACTGTTTTTTTTAGGTTTACAGCTATATTCAGTAGGGATACTATCGATGACCTTGATGTTAGGTTATTAAAAGATAGAGTTAACAATAGATATGTATCTAGGATTTTTAGGAAAGACATATACTGTAACTCTTTTCTTCATTTCACTTGAGCTTGATTTCCACAAGGAATGTGAATATTTAAATACTATGTTCCAACAGCAAGGGTACCCTGACCATTTAGTTCAAACCTTAGTGTGCGAAGTAACTGAAAAAAGACAAAGTGGACAAGTGGAACCCATTTTAAAGATGAATAATACAAGTCACACTACAGAACACCACTTCACCCCAAGTAGTTCTAACTGTGAGCAAGTGATTGTTCAAAGGAGGGATTGTAATTTTGGTGTTAGTTTTATCACCACTTTTATTAAAGATAGTGAGATGGTGAGATTCACTTTATACAAAAACTGGCAATTTATTACTAATGATAAAACATTGTTTGACAAATTAGGATCATTACCCAAAATTGTATTCAGGAGAGGATGTAACCTTAAAAACCTTCTTGAAAGTGGTGGCAACACAAATTTGTATAGACACACAGGTATGACCATATGTGGTAGTTGTAAGATGTGTAGGTTCATTGATGTAGGGGATACATTTTGTATAAATGAAAACAAATACAGGTTAAAGTTTAAACTTCACTGTAACTCTAAACTAGTGGTGTATATTGCTAGATGTTTAGGATGTCCAGCATTCTACGTGGGTAAAACTGAATGGAGAATGCGGGACAGAATTTATGAACATACCCATGCAATGCTACTAATAAAATTGATAATCCCTTGGCTAAGCATATTACCTTAAATGAGGGACACAAATGTATATTTAAAGCAATAGATCAGGTAGAAACTGATATTAGAGGTGGTCCTTTCAATTTATTGTTAGAAAAATGTGAACTAGCATGGCAAATTCGCTTAAATGCATTTTCTTTCCCAGGACTAAATGATTCTTGTAACATAGCATGTCTTCTAAAACTTAAAAGCCTGAAAAGATGAACAAATTCCAGACTTTTTAGTAATTACTGACATGCATGTACATTTTATTTGCAATGTATAAGACATTTAAATCGGAACACTATGTATACTGTTTCCGTGTAAAAAAAGAAACTTTTCATTGTACACACATATCTTTTTTTACCTTATTTTAGACTTTTATTGATGTTTTATAGTAGGGTTAAAGTAACATACAGCTTAATTTATCCCAGTTAGGTTTAATTAGTTTTTGTGGATAATTTGTTGCGACATGCTTACCAGCTGATATCAGCACCATGTGATCGAGTTCATTATTTAAATAGTGTTGTTTGATACTGTGTAACTTTTTTCTGAAGAAGTTGCTGTACAACAGCAACGAAAAGTGCTTCAAAATAAACGTAAATGTTTTACAATACATGTATGGTGTTTGGGCTCAATTTCTATACTCGGAGAACTAGCTGGATACACTTTTTAGCTATTACTTTTGCTTGGAGGAGTTGCAGGCCTTGACTATTAGAGTTTCACTCAGAACTAATCCCTCCTTCTTACCAAAAGTTTGTTCAGAGACCAGTCTTAACCAATCCATTGAGTTGCCCTTTTTCTTTCCTATATACACAAATAAGATGGAACATGCGGCACAAACTTGATGTTCATAGACAATTCTGATTTTATTTTGACAGGACAAAACAATTCAGATCAACGGATCAGCTCTTTGTTTCTTTTTCGGAGTCAAGAAAAGGTGCCCCAGTGACACAAGTAACCTTGTCAAGATAGCTATCAGATTGCATTTCCTTCATTTATAGTTCAGAGAATGCTCTCTTACAACCTCATTAGCCTTTTCTGCAAGGTTACTATTAGATTCTATTTGTGCAGCAGCTACCTGGTCAAGACCTCATACCTTTATCACTCATTACAAAGTAGACAAGGCCTCCAGGGATAGGACCTCCTTTGGTTCCACAGTTCTGAGGAAGTCTTCCATGAGCCACCCGAGAAAGATGATGCTTGGGATGCTACCCATCAGTAAAAATGAATTGTGAGATAGAACAACTTCACATAACAAGTTATGTACTCACCATAACATTCCATGTGAGTTGTTCATCTCGCCTTCATTCTTGCGTCCCACCCTCCAACCCCCATCCAGTCTACTTAAGGTCCATCACCTTTGTTATATGGTGCATTGTCTCTTATCCAGCTCTGAGTGGCATATTAATGGCAGTAGGTAGTCAGCTGGCAGCAAACAAGATCTGAGAGAAGATCAGGGTGCATCATAGGATAGGGAGTTGGCCTCAAGCTGGTTGAAGACCTCCAGCTTTTGCAGTTGGCCGAGTCGGAGCCGAGGATCGTCTATGAACCCATCAGTAAGAATGAAGGTGAGATAAACAACTCACATGGAACATTATGGTGAGTACATAACTTCTTTTTGTTATAATATTTTCTAAGCAACAAACAATATCTCAGTATCCACTCAAGCTACATTCGTACTGTCAACAAGAAGCATTTTGTTTGTCCAGCTGTGTGCTTTTATATCCGACTATGCAAGTCGGTTTCTGTTGCGTGGTCATTAGATGTTTAGAAAAAAATGAACCTTTGAAAATATGACAATATTAATAAATAGTATATGAACAACAATCTATTATCTTTTTAGCAGCACTTGTCAGAGGACAAATAGTGCAGTTCTGTTGCCTATCATGTAATCTAAGAAGAAATCTTTCAATATCTTGTATATAGTATAGTTTTGGAATTACTAATGCAAATATGAATAAGTTATATTAAACCCCTAGAGGTGTCAGTAGGATGCAACTACAGAAACATTTGGAGGTGACACTAGGTTGTAATGACTACCTCTGACTGGTCCCACTGTAATGAATATAAGCTAATATGTTTTTAAACTAAATTAATGCACTGCATGTGTTAAGCAATTTAAAGCAATACTGAACAAATTCATTGTATTGATAATGTCATGGGATTAAAAGCAACAAAAACATTTATCTTTTGCTTACATTTGTTGATGCATTCCACTCTACAACAGAATACATATTAACTTCCATTCTGGGAGTAAATGCACTACAGACATACATGCAACAAAACAGACTTCACAGTGATGGTAAAAAAATGTACTTTTGTGGATTTGTGAATATGTATATGACTGTGTGTTTGTTTTAAAAGTGAAAAGAAGGAATGTTAAATCCTCGACAGACAGACAAAGGTTTCTAGTAACCCAAATGTCATTCATACTGGATGTCAAGCCCTGAGAGAGGTTTAGCACAATGCAATTAGTACTTAAGAGAATACATGCTTGACATACAGATGGACTGATGTAATCCCTCTACCATTATGTGAAGTAGACATACAATGCAATGAAAATATAAATATTACTCTCAGACGTGACAGCTTAAATCCTACCCATACATTAAAGCATGCAGAATCTTTGCTAATATGCTGCAGAGTAGATGATCTTACAATGCTATTGGCTGAGGCCCAGCACTGGTGGTTTGTAACATTATCTTATATACCATCTTGTATACTTTTTACAGAATACTGCTTGCAAGGCTCAGCAACATGAAAACATGCCAGATCTCTTTCTCTTTGTCAGATCCAACATGTATTTGTGAGTATTTGTCATCTAAGCACAGGCTTATACAATGAGAATTATCAACAGTGTTATGACAGATAGGGGATTAAAGGAAGTAAAGACAAGTTTTATCTAGTACATGTCTATCGTCTTTAGGTGCCCACTTACTACTGATGCCATAAAAATACAAATGTGGGCTAACAGAATGAATGCATAATTGTAAAGAGTGTATACATGTGACTTATTTTAAGAGCTTGACAAACTGATACATTTACCTCCTTGAATTTATAATGCAGCAGACAATGGCCTAATTGGCCAGAGGAAAAATAAAACTCTAAATTGCACAACCATGAAAAAAGCCTTCACTTCCTTCATACACAGACCATCCTGTGTAACTTGGAAGGGGTGGGGCTAGATCTCTTAAGTTATATGGTTGTGGTCCCAGACTTTGCTTAAAGTTGCAGTGTCTTTACAAGTGCTTAGTCTGACACTGGAAATGTATTAAACCACACCCCTCAATATGGGGTTTTGAGTAAGCACGTGCATATTTTTGTATATACACAGCTACTTTATCATGTAACAGTTATAAATGCAGGCTGCAATGCTCTTTGTGATACCTGCAAAGTGAAAATGAGCATTGCCAGCATGCAGAACTGGCGTGTATGCTTCTTTTGCACTGTGTATGTGTTAGGGGGGGATCAGGGAGGATATACGTTTATGGGAAAATTGATTCTTCATACCCAAAGTGCAATTCAGAACATATTTACTTCTATTACCGATATGTAGTATTTTGTTAGGCTTGGAGCTCAAAGTGTATGCATGCATAGCATGGAACAGTAAAGAAACATCAAAAACAGATTTCTCTTTATAAAAAAAAATAGAAAATAAACGTATATTTAAGAATTTCTAAAGTGAAAAAAATATAATATCAGGGCACCTTTCAATGCACTTGTCTATGCAGCACCCTGGGTTATTTTTGCCTAAGCCCAAACCTTTCTGTACCTACAATGTTATCTGTACAGTAAAAGCGGTTATATTTTTCTCTTATGACAAAATTATGAGAGCAGTTTCAGTCTTCTGCTACTTTAAAGTGACATCTGAAAAGCGCTGCACTTACGTAGCAGGGTATCACAGCAAAACTGATTAATCCAAGCTCTTCCACACAGGTGGAGATTTTGGTGGTTCACCTGCAGAATTGTGTAAGTCAATGAATCACAATCAGCTCCAGTGACAAAAGTAAGCCTCTTTTTTGATAACTTTACTGTCTTTATGCAGGCCATACCCATATAATTTTATGTATTTTTCAATACATTCAACTGTACAAATTAAATACTAAACTGATGCTGGCTATGATTGCCCTTGAATCTGTTCTTTCCAGAACATCCCATATTTTTTAACTTTTGCTTTCTTATCAGATTGTACAATGCAGGCCTTTGAAGCTATTTAAACTGGAGCAGTGTCTGCAATCAGGGTAAACAAAAAATAAGTTTTGCTGGGAAGTTAAGGTGACTATGCAGTGTATGGTATTCTTCAACTGCAACTTTAGATAGGTTCTAGGTAAGAAGGCAGTGTTATCATTACATATTTTGCCAGTCATATAAAACAACCTCGGAAAAATTAAAGGACATTTCTGCACAACAATAAACTTATGACAATTGTGTGGTTTAGTCACAAAGCTAAACAGCAAAGACTACATTTTGCCTCAGGAAATGCTCTCATCTCCTAGTAACTGCTATCACAGCTGAAGTGTATGGCACTCCACTTTGAAACTGCATATTGTTGCAGATTATTATAACCCTTTGAATCAATTTCTTAATTCTCATTCATGGGTAGACTTAAAGTTTTTCGAATAAAAGGACACTTTTTCATTCAGGCAGTTAGTTATATAATAAGATAAATCAGAGATAATTTTTTTGTCATTCATGCAGCTACAAATTTTCCTAATAATGACAAAGCATTTAATTATCTCTCTGTGTAAAACCACAGCAGTCAAAAGATAACATAAGGCAATTTAATTTATGTGGAAACCTTATAGGTTCATAGGCAGGTACTAGGCTATCGGCCCTAGGGCCTATACAAGCCTAGCCAAACGGGTACCCTGGCTTTCGCCACCCAAGAAAATTATTTTCCTGTGCCCCTGTCGAGCAGAGCCACAGAGGTGATCCCCGGAGTGAATTTCCTATTTCCCATACAATCATCAAGATTTTTCTTGAAGAGTGCTAATGAAGAGCTTTGTTTGATATAGATAGGTAGCTTGTTCCAGAGTATGGGAAGTCTCTGGGACAGGAATCTATCCCTCCAGCATGTTCTGTTTATTGTGGTGACAAGGTTTAGGTCCCTAGAACATGTAGCTCAGAGGGATTGGGATTTCTTTTAAGAGGAGCATGTCCAACAGCTCTGGGTTTGACATAGCTTTGTATGTTAAGCAGAGATCGCCTCTGAGTAGGCGATATGCGACGAGTAAAGCTGGAGTTTTTTGAGACGGTCTGCGTAGGGCATCTGTCTGAGGCCGGTAATCCTCTTTGTGAGGTATTTCTGCGGCCTTTCCAGTTGTTGTAGCTGTCTTGTGAGGTACATACCAAAAGGGGTGTTGTACTCTATAATGGGTCTAATGAATGATGAGTAGAGGGAAACAATGACCTCTTTTTTTCCTGGATGAGAAACCTTTTGTGATGAGGTGTGCCACGTAGAAGGATTTCCTGACTACTGTGGCGATGTGATTGTCAAAGGAGAGACTACTGTTCACCTGTGTCCCAAGGACTCTTATCACACTTTCGGTGTTATATATACTACCACCTATGTGGTATCTCATGGGTACAGAGTTTTTACCAAAAGGGATGACAATGCATTTTTTGGCACTAAGCTTGAGGCCATGACTTTGACATCAGGCATCTGTCTCAGTGAGGCCCTTTTGTAGGATGTCCACATCGTTAGGAGTTTTGATTATGGCTCCTAGTTTGCAGTCATCTGCGTACTTTGTTAGCCAAAGTAGATACCAAACAGGAGAGGAACTAGGACTGAACCCTGTGGTACTCCACTTGTCACTGGTCTGAAGTTGGATTTAGAGTCTGCTACTTTCACAGTGTGGGTTCTGTCAGTGAGCCAGTTGGTAACCCATCTTGTGACATAGGGATTTATACCTAGTTTCTGGAGATTATCTATAATTCCAGAGTGGCGGATGGTGTCGAAAGCCTTGGCAAGATCTAGATAGGATGTTTGAACCACCTTACCCTCATCTACGGCTTTGGTGACTGCTTCAAAGAAGTCTATCAGGTTTAGGAGACATGATCTGCCTTTTACAAACCCAAACTGGGTAGGGTCCAGAGTTTGGAGATTACCAATTCATTGTTTATAAGTTCCATGATGATACGTTCCACAGCCTTGCAAACCAGGCTCATCAGGCTAATGGGGCAGTAGTTCCTGGGGTCCATGGTGGCTCCCCCTTTGTGGAGTGGGATAACCATTGCTGTGCGCCATCCAGTGGGCACAAGGCCTAAGGTGAGGCTATGATTGAACATGGTACTTAGGTGGGGTGCCAGTTTGTTCTGTAGTTCATGTAGAACTCAGTCTGGGATGTTGTCAGGTCCCATGGATGCTGTGTTCTTGGCTTTGGAGAGTGTTTTTCACCTGTGCAGCCATGATTACAGGAACTTTGCATTCTTCCAGTATAGAGATGGGCCCTTTAGGGGGTGAGAGAGGGGTAAAGTTAAGTTAGCACTGAACCTATCTGCCAGGATGTTGGCATTAGCAGTTGGTTCTGTATATTTAGTGCCATTGTGCTGTAACTCAGTACAGATCTATGTGTTGCCATTGAGATTCTTGACATAGCTATAGAATGCTTTGTGGTTGTCTTTAGAATCAGTCACAATTTTGTTTTCGTAACTAGCTTTGGAGGATTTTATGAGGGATCTCAGCTTTTTACTGAGACTGTCCACGGAGTTCCTCCAGTCATGGGATTTTACTCTTTTTGCAACAGTTTCTTTCTTCTGTTGTAGAGATTGTTTATGACAGGGGACCACCAGATTGACTTCCTTTTTTTGGAGGATAGCATCTTGGTTCTGTTAGGGATAGCACGATCCATGCATTCGTGTAAGTGCTTATAAAGTGCATTTGTACAGGATTCAGCAGTCGTACCTCTATTGTTCGTCAGCATGGGTGTCGTGACGTTTGCCACTTCTTCTGTCTTAGAAGCATGAAGTTGGCTTTGGAGAATTTTTTTATGGTGGTTTCCCTAATGGGGGTGGGAGTGGGATGTGGATGTCTAGGATGATTAACTTGTGGTCGGATCTGACCAACAAGGAATTGACCTCTGGTGTGGAACACCGGTTGCCCATATTGGTAATGACCAGGTTTAGGATATCGCTGCCCTTGGTGGGGGTATGGGTAAGTTGATCCAGGGCATTGGAATTTATGAATTCCAGAAAACGTTGAGCACAAGAGATGGTACATGAGTAGTTTTCCCAGTTAATGGTGGGTAGTTGAAATTGCCCATTATTAGGGTGTTAGGTTGTATCCTAATATTTTCCAGTGTATCAAGAAATGAGGAGTGGGAACCCTGGGGCATGGTGGGGGATCTGTAGCAAGCTACAATTTGGATTGTGGTCTTGCCCAGAGTTAGTTGCACTTGGATGCATTATGCTGAGCAACTAGCCTGGAGGTGTGGATATCCTTAATGAATATGGACACACCTCCATCTTTAGTGTTTCGGTCCAGGTTAGGTGGCCGAAAGGTGTGGTATGAATTATATCCTGGTAATGCAGGGGTGTTCTTTGGAGCCTTGAACCAGGTCTCTGTCATTGCACAGATGTTGATGTTCTCCATTTTAAGGAGTGCCTTGAGTGAGTGCATTTTGAGGTTTAGACTTCTAGCATTAAGTAGCATTACCCTCAGATTTTGCTTGCTTGTACCTGTTACGATGGTGAATTTGTCATTTGAACCTTGCCTAAAAAAAGGGGTGGCAAGAGCCTTAGCCAGTATCCGGAATCCCAAGAGTGACAGGTGCAGGCCATCTCTGGCAAAGCATCATGGTTTGTTGATCATGTCATCCCAGCCAGACAGATACTGGGTCCCCTTAGAATGACACCAGAAGCTTAGCCAATTGTTGAAGTCAATCATTTTGTCCTTGTACTGTGGTATCATTCTGGGTGATGGCAAGATGCTACTCAGGGCTAGGGTCATACCTGCCTAGGCTACAAGATCGGACAGCTCCTCCATGTCTCTATTCATGTAGTCCAGGGAGGTACGTCTCAGGTCATTCACACCAACTTGGACAATGACATATTTGTACTTATTGTGGAGTGACCTGAGTGCGTGCATTATGTGGTGGATCCTGGCACCTGACAGGTAGCTGACAGTAACTTTCTCCTTGTTTAGCCTGGTAGGTGGAACATCAGTGTGCCTGACTATAGAGTCACCTATGACTAGAGTCTTGGGTACGTTGTTATGCCTTATGGGCTTTGGTTGAGTGGCACACTGAGTTTGTGGGCTATGTGTCATTTGGGTTGTGTTGGGGGGTGGTGGTTGCTTGCGTTTCTGCTTTGGAGGTCCCTGTTGCTTGGGTAGATTTTTATTGAGAGCCTCCACAAATTAAGGTGTGTGTTTTGTGTTTCTATGTAGTGTGATGAGTGTGATGTGGTGCAAGTGTTAACCTTCTCCTCTTGACTGTCTACTCCAGTCTTGGGTGAAGAGAACTTTGCTTCCAGTTTGGCTATATAAGTGCATCTCTCACAAGTTGTAGTGTTGGGTGGTAGGAGAGGGTTGTCTGTGTACATGAGGCAATTGCTGCATTGCCCCAAGATGCTTAGATTAATCAGGTAGACAGGAGAAAACACCGGGAGCTGACCCTTAGACATGCCTGGATAGGTGCTTATTTATTAAGTACTAAAAACTGTTTTCCTCTAGACAAGTGAGGAAAGTTGAGTGCTGTAGTAATTTGTAGCTTATTTAGTGCTTACAATGAGTTCTGAACAAGTGCTGAGCTCAAAGAAACAGCTTTGAGTGCTGAAACTAGAAAACTGGCTAGTTCTAAGAACCAAAACTGTAAAGAGCCGAAACCGCGCCAAAAAACTCCACAAATAAAAAAAAATCAAACACTGTTTGCACCACGGACTGCAAAAGAAAGTTTTATTTTTCTACAGTTAAAACACATGGATTGAGCACTTTCTTCCCTTCAACAGGGACTTCATCATAGTTCTAAAACAAAATTAAGCTAGAAAGCTTCCCTCCAACACAGATAGGCTTGGGGGCTCAGAAGCTTACAAACAGTCCTGGATACAGAAAATCTGTATCTGGACTTGACGGCTTACAGGAAAGGCAGGAAACAAGCTTAGAAAATTTTTATTTTTTTTTTGTAAAGTGGAAAGGGGAGAGGAGGACCAGCCACTAACTGGGTTGGCCTTCTCAAATGTTCTCTCTGGATTAGGTAGACTGAGAGGAGTGTCCCAGATCAAATTTACAGTAGGGGTGAGCAACTGCAAAGCCACCAAGTATAAAAACAGGATACCAATAGGGAGGAAGGGTGGGAAACAAAAATCAGAACAAACAAACCCAACCAGATGATTAACAATTCTAGAAAATTTCTAGTTAATACCTCACACACAGTGAAACTAGCTAGAAGTATATACAGACAATAAAAGTGCAATAAATAACTCATAAATATAAGCAAAAAAACAGGATACTTAGTTATATATCACAGATTAGTTGGATCAGAGCCCTTCCTCTGATTAGCTCAGTGTGAAATGGCAGAAACACTCACAAGTTAACTTCTTAAGTAACAAAGTTGAAACCTGAAACAACTTTAAAAAAAAGCTTGAAAGAACCAACGAGGTGCTTCCTCCAAGCCATAGTCCAGGTAACCCCAATAAGCCAATGACCATAAACAATTCACTCTCACTGAAATGCTATACTGGCTTTGGCTAAACTGCGATAGCCTGGAATATGTGCTCAGACACACAGCCTCTACTAACAAACAACTAGGCCCAAAACACAAGCCTGAATATGGACAATGCTACACTACCCACACTACTTAGGTAGAAAAAAACTGCAAAAATGTTTAAACAGATAAAGGATCAAGGAGACTCTAGAGAATGCTTTTAACTGCAAACAAGTTATATGATACACGCTTTAGCAGGAATGGGATGAACATCTCCACATTTGGAGAGTTTTAGCAGAAGATTTAAAAGAATTGGTAGGTTGGTACATTTGGTTGTATACCTAGATAGTGAGTGGATTACTAATTTTTGTTTGGTGAGGTAAGGTAGGATTTGGATTCTTGTAAAGTGTATATAAGTCTGGTTGAAAAGGGAGGAAGACATGTTAGAAAAGCTGTCTGTGTGTGTTTGTGGAGGAAGGGAAAGAGTAGGTGGTTTTGTATATACTGCAGGTACGTATGTTGGTGATGTGGCTTGGGTTAGTGTTTATCTTTGAGAATATACTGTGCAGTCAGTAAAACACCTGGTGACATCCTTTTTTATGCTTTCTCACATCTTCATAAAGTCTCAGGCATATATACTCAATGTGTACATGCCATCTTTTGTCCATGTAGTAACTCTACATCGGAGTTAAGAGAAGCAATTGTTTCCAAGATTCCCATTTCTTGACCCACGCTTGAATAGAGCTTGCACTTGCAAGAAAACATAGTAGCTGACAAGGGGATGGAGAGGGGCAATAAACCTACTACAGAAGGCCATCTCAAGGATCAAATGTTGCAATCACTACTCACACAGTTGTTATATTTTACTCAGATTAGCTCTCTATAGTGGTTGGAAAACCTAGGTGGGATCTCAAGCAATGTTCCAAAACTAACTGAAAGGAATGGCAAAAGCATGAAAGGCAGGTAAAAGGCCTCTAGACTTCAGAAAGGCAGACCACCTTGGGGATAACCTGCTCCTGAGGCAGAGGTCCAAGCTAGTTGCTTCATAAAGGTATACTCTGAAGACTAAATGCCCATAATGGACCTTTTACTTAAACATGTACCAGAAGTAACTACTCCCTTAATGGGCCATCTTGTCACTGTCACCAAGGGTCTAGTAACCTCCTGGTGAAAACAGAGAATAGACTTGGCAGTCTATTTTGACATAATCTGTCACAAATAATGTCTGCAAAGAGAACAAGAGAAACATTTAAATTAAATGTCATCTGTTTACTTTCAAGGGCAGATTCATACATTTATATTCAAACTGGAAGACCAACTATTTTAGTTCATCTGTTCTCTGTCACATTCGGTTCTTGCTCGAAAGTGCAGTGAGTTTAACTTTACATCAAGGGTTCAGAGGTTCAGAGGCACATACTAGACAATCATTTTACAGACCATTACCATCCGAGCCATAAACCCTTATTCAAAAGTTACCTCAAGACTCAAGGAGGGCAAGGCAAAATATCCTGGAAGAGAGTTTGAGGCAGCCTATCCAGTTATCTAGGTTTACCTTGAAGGTGGCAAGGGTGATACTCTGCTTGACATGTAGTGGAAGTTTGTTCCAGAAGTGAGAAATATGTTAGGATATGACTCTACCACAATAATATGCCTTATTTATCTGCTGATGAGGTTTAGCTCCTTTAACCAGGTATTTGAGGTACCACTTGTTTTGTGAAGGAAAAGGAGGACAAATAGGGTTGGATCTTTCATGGCTAGAAAGGCTGAACACAAATCTTCATGGAGGAGCCTCTAAGAAACTGAGTACAGAGACAGGGTTTCCAGCCTGTCCTGATAACTAAGATTTTTTAAGGCCACTGATTTTTTAAGTTATAAATTTCTGAGATCATTAAAATTGAGTGATATGTTTAGACAAATATATGTCAAAAAGTACATTATATTCAATAATTAGTCTGATAATATATGAATAAAGGGGAATAAAGACTTATATAGATCTAGTGGAGATTGCATTGGAAGATAGATTACCAAATAGAGGGTGTTCTAGACTATTGTAGAGACATAATGGTCAAATAATCAAGAATCATCAACAAAAGGGTCCATATTCCTTACATCAGTGTCTGATTTTAGAGGTACATTACCTATATGGTATGGGAAAATATTTTGCTTACCAAAATGAACTATGCTACATTTTGACATTTAATTTCAGACTATTGTCTTTGCACCAGTTAACATGGTCTAACTCCTGTTGGAGTAATTGTGAGTCAGTGGAAGACTGAATAACAATACCAAACTTACAGTCATCTGCAAACATTAATAACTATAGGCCAGGAGTGTTGCCTGAAAGTCTAAGAAATATATTGCAAATAGGATGGGATCCAAAACTAACCATGGTGGCAAACCACAACATTCAATAGTATTGTTTGACTATTTCATACAGGATTGTATTCCTGGGATGTCAAGTAGACACCTCAGTTCAGAGTTTTTCTTCCACTGGAAAAAAATAGCTCTATATCTGGATATATTTCTAAGGTTTTCCACTCAAACATTGGTCACAGTGAAGGATTATCTCAGAATTTTGGGTCTCATGACTTCTATGATTCTCGTGATACCTCTGGCAAGACTCCACATGATTTGGTCCCAGCATCAACACCCTTTCTTTTCAAATCCCAGCATTGAGGTTTATCAGAAGAAAAATTATTTGTAAGAGACAACAGACATCCTTAAATCCAGGTCGTCCCTTCTCACTCCCTGTTCCAAAGCAGTCAGTTAACACAGACGCTTCAGACTTTTCTTGGAGAGCAGCTTCAGGAGGGATAAAAGTGCAGGATGTGTGGGACACTAAGGACAGATGTGAACACATAAATATCAAAGAGATCCTTGCCCTGATCAAGGCGCTCAACTCTCTGAAGAATCATTTTGTCCCTCGGACCTCTTTATGTTATTATAGACAATACCATAGTCATGTGGTACATCAACAAGAAGGGGGAACCAGGTCCTATCCCCCTGAAGACCATGTTAATTTGGGATATAGCTTCACAAGTACTACCTCACTATACAGGCATCCTTCATTCTGTCAGAGTAAAATTGTGTGGCAGACAAGATCAGCGGGACCAGGGATGACCCTCACGAATGGAAACAAAATCAAAGTGTCTTCCAGGATTTGATCCTTCTGTGGGGTGTTCCTCAAGTTGACCTTTTTGCCTCCTCTTTGAACAATCAACAGGCAAGAGTCTGTTCCAGGACTCTATGCGAGAAGGCCAGGATGACAGATGCCATCTGTTTTCTTTGGACAGGATTCTTCCTATATGCTTTTCTACCCTTTCAACTAATATCCAGGATACTTCTGAAGATTCAGAAGGAATCCCCCAATATCTTTGTAGATACTTCATTCTGACCCAGGCAACAGTGGTTCTCCATTCTTTTGGAAATGGTCAACAGTATTTAATACAAGCTTCCTCACAAACTGATCTACTTGCACAAGAATAGCGGGTGTTTGCTACACCCCAACATTCATTTTAGGCACCTTATTGAGGCTGTGCAACAGGTACTAATGAAGGCAAGAAAGCCTGCTAGAAAATCATATATTAGGAAATGCAAAATATTTTCTACTTTGTGCCAGCAACATAAGCTGCACCCATTCAGGGTTAGTTGTTCTCTGATTTTTACAATGTTTGAGTGAGTTACTCTCCTATGGCCTTTCTTACTCCTCTGTCAAAGTTAATTTATATGCCATTTCCGCATATTTGACCATGGACCCTCTCTTTCAATGCAATATCAAAACGTTGCACAAGAGGCCACCAAGTAAACTGATGGCCCTGTCTTGGGATCTTATTTTTTGTGTTAGAGATGGTAACACTTTCTCCATTTGCCACAGCTAACCTGGATGACTTGTGCTTCTTAACATGGTAAACAGTTTGACTGATTGCTTTAACCCCTGCAAAAAGAGAATCTGAGTTTCATGCTTTTATGGCAAGTCAATCCTAACTCATTTTCCACAGAGGTAGAGTTTCTTTGAGAACTAATCATTCATTTTATGCCTAATGTGGTATCTGAGTCTAATTTAAACTAAACTATCTCCCCGTTTTCTTTCCTGAACTTAAGAATCAGGGAAAAGAATACACCATACCTTGGATGTCCACGGAGAACTCGGGTACTATCCTAACATAATTAAATCTTTCAGATCTTTGCATCAGTTGTTCATTTCTTGTGAAGATCAAAATAAGGGACAACCTGTGTCAAAGCAGATTATTTGCAAATGGTTGTCTATTACACACACTCTACTAGGGCCTTGGCTTCACGTATGGCTTTTTGGAAATGGTTACATTTTAGAAGTATCCTAGAAGCTGCTACTTAGTCCTCTGTACATACTTTTACAAAGTACTATAAACTTGATTCCTACTCTTTGTCCAGGTCAGGCTTTGCTGGGACCATTCTCCAGAGGCCCCTGGACTCTTCTCATTCTACATCCCAAATGTAGAAAGCTGAGATTAACTATGCATTTAGCTAAGGCTACTGCAGCAGTGATCAATATGATGAACATTGTACAGTTGTATAAATAAACTTTCCATAACAGTAGATGTTCAGATTATCACTGCAGTAACTGCTCCCTCCCTCCATCCAATCATTTTTGGTGTGTTTTGTACACTTGGTTGTGGACACTTTTATTTTCTGTTGTTAATAGCATTGTCTCTTCAGGGCTCAGACTCCCTCTCTCAGTTGGTAGGAAAACTCTGAGGGAGTTGGTGCCCAAAGTTGTCTTTTAGTCAGCTCAGTTCAAACTGCCTGACTGTTTTGAGCAAGTGGAAAGTGCTCAAAGCTTTGGAATCTGGCTGGTTGTTATATCCTTATGATGTTTTTTTTTTTATAAAAAAAAAAAAAAACTTATATGTAAGACAAGTAAACTGACATTTATATAAAAGTAAGCTGTATTAACAAGTTCACATTTCCAAACATTATACATCACATATTTTCTATACAATATAATCAATCCAACATTACATGAATTGTTCAAATTCCTCCTAAAATGTTTTCTGCATGTATTCCCGCAATTTCCATTTTTTTCCCTATGTGATTTAGTCCTACCCTTTTTCTAAAGATCCCACTTCCTGTTCTTTTATTTCTGTTACAATATTCACTACTACATATATGCTTGGTTTAGATCCTGATTTCCATTTTCTCATAAATGTTTTATTTTTTTGCACTCACCAGAATTAAACTTAAGGCCTTACCATGTCCAGGAAACTCTGAGCCTGCATCCCAGCTCAAAGCAATCGTTTCCTTAGTTACACTTATTTGCTCACACAATATGTCTGACAAAGTATTCTGTAGAGAATTTTTAGTTTGTCAAATCATTACACTCCAAAAACATGCTCCCAGCAACCTCTTTCTTCCCCATCTTACCTCTAACATTTCACATCTACAAGAGGAAAATTCTTTGGAGTCTGTTTGGGGTATAAATGTTCCTGTGCAAACACTTCCAAGCAAAAATCTTAAATTATGTAGACTTTTTTTTGCATATTTGGAAGCTATGCATATGTCCTCCCATTGTTTCTTTGTAAACTGCTTCTCTAATCTGTCTGTGTAATCTTTTCTAACCTCCTCTGATTCATATTGTTACTGTGCAGTATTTTATATGATCTACTAATTATCCTTGCACCCAACTCTTTAATTATCTTTAACCTACACAGCCATGCCACAGAGACAATCTCCACCTTCAAATACCTAGGAATCTGTCTTGATCAGTCACTGTTCCATGTCTTCGATATTTAGTAGTTTCACCTTTCAGTGTTCGATAAAAGAGCATTTGCTCTTTTTACCTTTCGACTACGTAATATAGACCCTCTTTAACAACATCTCCCAATTCATTACAAACTCATCTTTCTGTGGGCATCACTGTACCATCCTAGAAAAAGGCAAATGGCTACCCATAAACAAAAGATCTAACCTACTTGTAGGATCCCAACTCTGGAAACTAGTCCAAATGCTTGCATTTACTCCCCTTACAGCAGACTTCATGAAAAAATCTCCTCATAAACCTGAGACACTACTCAAAAGCTACTCCAACTCTCATTACTGCTAGAACCAAACTCCACAACACTGCATATGCTTTCTCCTCATTGACATTAATGCAATCACTAGTATTCCATATTCAGAATGCAACTGAAAAACCACTTCATCCAAGCAAAATGCTCCTTCTTCAACACAGGACATGCCACCTAACCGATCTTTTTTTCTGAGCCTTTTTACCTCTCCCAGATTCACTGAAGACTGACCTACTTTAGAAACTAATGTATATATTGTACATTATACTTTGCTTGATTGCACATTGCACTCTGCTTGTTCACTGGAATGTATACACTGTTTTTTATGTAATTCATCTGAACTACTCAGTTATTATTTACATTTCTGTATTTTTTTCTTTGTGAAATGTTTTGTATTTCTCCCGGGATGAGCCTGAAATTGATCAATATGGTCAATATTGATCAGTGCACTATCCCGATAATCAAATATAAATAAATAAATAAACTGAAGCAGGGCAGGTCTTTCACTTATGATTCCCCTATCCGTTTATCTTTACCTATACTCTATCAATCCATGATAGATAAGGCAGTCACTAGCCTACAGTTCAAATTTCGCCTTGGCCTCTTCCCATTCTATTACATTTCCCTCTCTAATACTTGTTCCCAATACCTTAGTTCCTTTGCCAGTTTCCTCCAGTAAATTCCAGCCACCTCTTGCCTATGCTCTAAACCCCTAATTGCAATCATCCTTTTCAGAAGAATCTCTTTTCTCCATTCCAGTGTAGGCTTAGTTAGAATACTTTCTGCTACTTTATGAATATAATATAATATTCTGTATGACTGTTATTATTCTTAAGGATCTGCATCCAAAATCCCACTATCTACTTTCTTGAATTTTCCTCCTGCTTCATCATCATCCCTGGCCACTTAGAATTGTAGCTTTCTGTTTGTATTATGCATAAGAGTCTTAAATAGGTAGTTCTAAAATATCCCTTCAAATCAGGTAATCCTCATTCACCTTGTTCTATTGGATCAGCTTATCCCACTTGACTCTTGTCCTCTTTCCCTCCCAGATAAAATCCTTCAACTCTTCATTAATTACTATCCACAACTTCTCCTCTGGTTCATAAAAAATATACCCAACCTGTGTATAAAACTAAAGGAACTGAAAATCCCTTTACTGCTTGTATATTGCTATCCATATCCATAGGCAAGAACTTCCACTTTCTCAATGTTTGTATTATATTTTGTTTGGTATCTTCCCACATATCTTGACTATCACAACAGAATCCTTTTCAATCCATACTCCTAAATACTTCATTTTATTATGTTCCCATAAATATGGATATTTCTGAAGCAATTCATGTGTAGCTACGTAGTTTACATCTAGAGCATTTGTTTTATCTTCATTAATTTTAGATCCCAAAAAAACTGGGAACTGTCTCAATGTTCTACAACAATGAGATGCCCTTTTCTTTTTTTATCAGGTACAAAATAAATTGTGTGCAAATAAAATCAACTTTTCTTGATTTCTATACCATTAAATCCATGAATTTCTAAATACCTTAGTTTATTTTCCAATGGTTCTAAACAAAAGGCAAATATCAAAGGAGAAAGAGGACACCTCTGCCTAGTTTCTCTGTTCGGACACAACTTACCAAAGGGGAAGCCTCCCACTTTGATTTTTGCCTCCAATCCCTCATATATCCTCCTAATTAACTGTATTATTGTATCAGGGAATGCAAATGCTTGCATTGCCCTGCTCATAAAATACTAGCTTACTCTGCCTAATGCTTTCTCTGCATCAAGACCCACTAATAACAGCAGTATTTTCTTACATTTTGTCCCCCTGTGGATCATCATTGTTCTATTAGTATTGTCAAATGTTTGCCCCCTTTCACAAAACAACATTGATCCATTTCTGTCAATTTTGGCAACACCTTTGCTGTTCTTTTAGCCATTAAAGGCATAAGCACTTTATACTCATGATTGAAAACTGAAATGGGCCTATATGAAGCTGGATTTAATGGGCCTTTTCCTTATTTAGGTATTTCAGCCACTGCAGCCTTTTTTCCAGGATGTTGGTGCTTTCCCTCCTTTCAAAATACTGTTAAACAAAACATTATAGATCTTTATCACTTTCTTCCCCATCTATTCCTGAAGACTTTTCTGCAGATTGATCATTCATCACCATTTTTATCTCATCTATCTTAACTGTTAGTAACTGAGCTTCATATACCATTAACCTTGGCATATTAAATTATTTAATTCTTCCATAAACATTTCCATTTGTTCTTTTTCTTGATTTCCCCATTTCTCTGCTTTATACAAATTTTCATAAAATTTGCAAAATATCTCTAATACCTCTATGGGATTTCTGGTTATTTTTTTCTTCTTTTTTGTTATACGCTTCCTAAGCTTGGCAATAACCAGTACTACTTTTTGTTGCCAAAATTGTTGTGCTCTACAATTAGCATCAAAGAATAGTTGCTATACATCAATATTTCTAAATGCATACATATTATCCAGATACTCTCCAATTTACTTTTAGCATTCTACAGTCACCTCTTTTGTTCTGCAAGATTTCTCCTATTTTGCAATACTTTAACCTATGTCAACCCCTCTACATAATTCTTACTTCTTAAGCATATGTTTTTTTTCTTTTATTTCTACCATATTTTTAAACTCCACTTTCATTTTATCCTACTTACTAGCTATAACATTGGGAGTACTTTCTGTTTTCTCTAATAACTCTCAAATAATTTCCACTGCTCATTCCTTATATTTATCTCTTTTGAATGGGTGGGTGAATAAGTGTCAAGTGCCTCATTTTTACTTCATTACCCTGCATTTGTATCATAGTTATTACTGGCACATGATCTGAAATAGTTACTGATTGGGTGTCAAAGCACTTAATTAAATGCACATGTTCCTGTGAAATAAAATTTCTATCTGGTCTCGCTAGTTATTGTACCTGGAGGAATAATATGTAAATTATTTCTGTGTTCCTAGTAATGAAGTGAAGTCTTCCATACCAAATATTTTCAAGACTTTCTTCTGAAATCTACTCTCTTTTGTTATATTTTCCCTTCTAGGCTCCTTAGATACACGTTTATTGCAGTTAATCAAATGCCACTTCACATCTCTAAGTAATATTCCCTTCTGGAAGTTAATTATTTCTCCCAGTTTTTTCTTAAGCTCCATTATAGCAGTTTAAGGTGGAATAAATGCCGCATAATCCTCAGCCCATGCCAGTAGCCCCTTAGTACCACAAATCTACCATTATTATCTTTTTTCCTCTTTTATCACTTTTGGAGTTCTTCTAACAATTAATATAAGTACTCCATTTTTCTGTTTTCCCTTATACTCTGCTGAATATCCACCCTGAAATGCTTTCTTTATCAAATTCACAAAATTAGTTCTTTCCAAATGTGTCTCCTGCACAATTGCTATTTCCACTCTGCATTTCTTAATATAATTAAATATTCTTTCCTGAGACCATTCACATTCCAAGATAATATAAAAAGTATCACCATTATGAAAATAAGTCACATTCTCACCTATTATATATGACAACTTTTTTAAATGTCTATTTCCAGCTTTTGTGATATGTACACCCACTAATGTTTTGCAGTTGATCTCTTATACATTTTATTGTCACTACCATATAAGCCTATCACATTTTACAACACTTTTCGTTTTAATGAAAACCCACAAAAACACACACCCAGAACACCCTCAGAGCCTGTTAACTTAATGCAAACACAGAAAACTATGTATATATTCAAATAATGACATTTAACCATCCAAATAGGAGCAATTGTCCCAAATAGACAGCAGCAAACACAGGCCTTATCTAACCTAGAGTTAATGTTATCCATGCTAAGATGTGTGTTATTACCTTTGCTCCTATTTACGCTAACTGGTGTCTATATTTTTGTTTTTATTTCCTCCCAGATGTAAAAAAATGTTGAATGCTTTCAGAAAACATTAACTTTTAACCTTGAATAAACAAGGGCTTTGTCTCTTTAATGGTCTATAATTGGCTTGTCTCCATGGAAATATTAGAAAAAAATGAAGCCTTCAACTGCAGGCTTCTAAAGACATGCTGAAACATTTATTGCTAAAGGAAAACTTCATTATATTCAGTGTTCTCTTATTTATTTGTTTCCACTTACAACTTGTTATTAGATTAAGCCAGGGGTCTTAATGCAGGCATTCACCTATGCAAAAGTATGAGTAAACATATCAGTTCTACATATGTTATGATCTGTGTACCTTTACACCCCAATCCCTTACCTCAACAACCCAATATTACAGCCATTAACTTAAACATGCTTTTGTCTAGCCTTTTTTTCTTTTTTGAATTGCATTGCCTATATTTCTTAACAGTAAAAAAAGAAGAAAGAATTAAAAAAGCATCTGTTTAGTATCATTATCACATACAATAACTGAAAATGCTTTACAATATAACATGCAATTTATATCATGAAGAGGTGTATAGAAATACTGTTAAAAACAGAAATTGTTTTACTTAGTTACCCTTTTCATCCCTGCTTCCTTCCCCTTAGTGTCCCACCAAACATTAATAACATGAAGTGAAGCAAATCCCTTTCAGTTCCACACAAGTTTAATGAAGTCAAGTCCATTCTTTCCACTTGCAATTGATGCTTTGTACATGAGTTATGTACTTACCATAACAATAGATTTTTAGTAGATGGATTCCACCACATCAGCCCACTGTGCCACAAGATCTATAAGGGCATCCACAGAGGTACCACCCAGGATGCAGATAAGCCAGTACCCAAAGCCTCAAGGAACACAGATTCATCTGGAAAAGGGGATTCAGTGGACCCCCCCACTTCATCAATTCTGCCTTGTCACCAAATATGATGTTTTCCAGCGGAGATCTAGGGGAAACTTCACCTTCATCCGAATCTGTGTCTTCAGTGACGGACCCATGAGAGGAGTCTAGATACTTCCATCTGCATGTCTCTTTCCTAGGAGCTTGTCTTGGGTGCTTCTGGAGACAGGTCTGAATCAGACTGAGAACTTGAGTGTCCAGTATCTTCAAGCTTATAGGTAGTGACTGTGCCCATAAATCAGAATGAGAGGAATAAGTCACAGGAACCAATGGGCATTCAGATGGATCAAAACCTGAAGCCCACACCTACGTTTTAGGTCCAGACAAGGTTCTTACAACAGTCCCAACAGTCAACGCAGCAATCAGAACCAAGGAATTGTTCCCCTATCCAAAGACTAAGGAAATTTTCCCAGTTCAATCAAGGTTGTTTCAGAAGAATACATTGTTCCTGAGCTATCAAGTGCTGTGGCCCTGAGGGTAAGAGCTAGTTCTGACTCAATCACTGGGAACCTCACACTGATGCTTTGGCTTTGAGACTCGACTGATTCTTTCAGATCAAGATAAGAGAGTAAAGGATGTAGCCAATGGTGAAGTTTCCTGAACTGTTGGATCTGACTTAGGTGTGCCAAAAGGGCTTGGACCCATGGGAATCAAATCCAAAGAGTAATCCAGTCAGAGAAATAGGTGAAGGGATTGATGGACCTGCACCCAGAGCTCCCCTTGAAGATGGCACCAGGAGGGCTCCTAGATGGATTTGTGTCTTTAAGAATTCCCTCTTCATATGTTTGGCATCCATTTCAGTAAGGCTTCTGGTGAATCAGACTGATCTTGATGATGATGATGATGATGATGATTGATGATACAGATGAAGGCCTGGAAAATCATCTTTCTTGTAAGACAGGTGAATGGAGCCAAGGGGTCACTGGCTCCAGTGAAAATCTAGCTCAAGGAGTGGGAGTTGAATCTGACTGACTGGTAAATCTGACTTCCTTGAGGTTTTTAGTGGCAGACCCAAAGGATCATTTGGATTCAGGGACCTTTTACTTGATTTCTCAGATCTCTTTTCCTCCAAGTTTTTCTCTTCAGATCTTTTTCAGTAGACTTTTCTTCTTTGTGTTTTTCCTTACACATATCTCTTTCCCTGTATTTCCTTCTTTCCCTTTTACTGTTTGGAGAAACTGAAGCTGGCCTAGTAGCAGAAGACATAGTCAGAGAGGTAGAAGATAAGTACTCCATCTGAGGGGGAAGCAATCTTTTTAAAATGTTTTTTTCCCTGCCATGAATAGCCCTGAACCAAAAGCAGCACAAATGACACAGCTTGAAGGTGAGCAGCTTCTAAACAATGCACTCAGAAAGTCCGGGTCTTGAGAAGGAATTTTATGTCTGCAAGCCAAGCATTTTTTTGAAACCTTGAGGTTTGTCTGACATCAAAAAATTATAACAAACAACACTAAATCACAATACTTAACACACACTATGCCTAATCCTAAGAGAAAAATCACATCTATGACTTTATACCTAAGAAATGGAACAATAACACTATTCAGAAAATCACATACAAATATCAGCTAACCTAATACTATTACAATACAAATATCATAAAAACACCTAAAAGTTATATCACACAACTATACTATTAACTACACTAAGTATCCTAAAAATGGAAGGGAGGAGTCAAAAATCTCTAATCTTAGAAAAAAGAACACTTTCACTTATCATGAAAAGCAGAGGTCTTGGACACAGGTCTGAAAGATTCTGGCAGCAAACAAAATTGAGGTAACTTAGTGGAGAGGAGGGAATTGTGGGTAGGGGCAGGGTCAGAGCTTCATTTCCACAGTTCTAGAAGAAGGTGTCAAGCTAATTAGAATCCATGTTTTTAGAAATATTGTATCTTGAAAAGATGATCAATAATGTGATTTAGGAAGTAAGTTCCAAGAGGGATAGAATGTATCCACCATTAATAAAGGAACCTTTAAGTATTAAATGCAAAGACACAAATAACAAAAATCACAGTCTGTCTTTATGTTTACCATACACAATGGACAATAATGGCATAAAAGACATTATAAGGAAATATTGGCACATAGTCCAGTCCACCATGAGGAATGTTTGATTGAAGCAAATAGGAGAAAAGCCTCTATTTACATCCAAAAATTGATTTAATATGAAAAATAGGCAGGAAAATAGTAATAGAGTAGAGAGAGCGAACAACTTGGGATGTATAAATGTAGGACATGTAGACCATGTAAATTCATCCACACAGGGAATTTTATTAATATTGGAAAGATAATACAATTTATTCAATAGGGAAGTTTGACCATAATTTAGTTTATGTAGCAAAATGTTTGTCATACACTGTTTTTTATGTAGGCAAGACTGATAAACCACTAAAGAAAAATCAATAAAATTACTCCATTAAGAAAAAATAATTGTTTGACTGCATTAGTTAAACGCAGCCTAGCTTGTCAGAATTTTAATAAGTTGCTATTTTTTGTTTTAGAGAAGATAAAAACATAATGATGGGAGTGGGTATTCAATTATCTATTAATTATAGAATTATACTGGCAGTTAAAGTTGGAAGCAGACAAAAACAGGTTTGAATGAGAATGTTTAATTAATTATACTTTGAGAAATAAGTTTGCTATGATATGTATGGATGAATTGTCATGTGAAGTAATTAAGGAAGGCTATAAAAAGTATGTGAGCTTATTGTGTATTATTCTGAAGAATTCTTATAATGAGACAAAAACACTTGATTAAATTATTTTATAGAAGTCTTAATAAACAGAGTTTTGTTTATTTCCTGGGTGATGCAAGTGTTTTTATTAATGATTTTTTTGTTAAACTCATGGGACCATTTTTTGTGATTATCAAGACAATGAAAAGCAGAGTCCCCTTCTGTTTGATGGTTCACTTTTTGTTGACAATTTTTTGTATTTCCTCCTTAGCCTGTTCTGCATCAAAAAATGAGTTTCATCTTCCAGGAAAAAAATATTCTGAAGATAGGTGGATATAGCAGCTTGAATTTCATACCTGTCTTTTGACATTCCCTGATTGCTGAAATAAAATTGCTTCTCCTCAGCTTGGTGTATGGTGAATAATCATTTTCCACAAATACTCTACTGTCTCCAACTTTTAATACATTTCCCTTCTGCCACGGTTTTGTCAGGATCAACTCCTTCTGCTGGTACAATTGGATCTTTACTAATACAGGTCTTGACTGCTTTCTTATTTTCAGGTTTGGAGCATTCACATGATGAGCCCTTTCAAATAAAAAATCCTACTGTGGAATACCAGTCCAGTTGCTTATTTGTCCCTTCATAAAATTAATAGTCTGTTCCTTCCAGTTTGTCTTGTACCAGCAGCCTTTTCATTTCATCTTCTGATTTTTGTAAGTTTATCAGTTCATCTGAATATCTGTTTAAAGCTTCTTTCATTTTTACCAACCTTTTGTTATTAAAGTTGATATACTCATTCAGTGTTTCATTTATTTTAATTAGCTCTGAATGCATTAGAATGAATTTTTCCTCTAGATTACCTCAAGCCATGTCTTGCACCAAAGCTGGAGCTTGAACTGTTTTTTGCCGAACAGCTGCAGGATACTTCCTACTCAGTGTTTTTTTTTTTTTTTTTTACTTTTTCTAGTTGATTTTCTTTTAGACTCTCTTGGTTTCTTTTTTGCTGGCATCCAGTCAGTTACTAAAATTGAGAAAGCTGATGACCCCTGCCTTTTAGTTTCTTTTTTCACAATGGGATAGCTAAAGTTAAGCTGTTGATCACTGTGCAACCATCTAGGAAACTGTCTGGCTGTTATATCCTTGGCAGAATATAACTCCATATAGCTAAAGTACTGCACCAGTGATCATTTGAACATCTACTATTATGGTAAGTTAACTTGCACAACTGTACTTTTATTTTTTGGTGGCATGAAAACCACAATGTTGTCTCTTTGTTAAAGCTGCATGACTAGGTCTAATGACATTTAACTGAAGAACTATTATCTTTGATATACATGGAACTATAAGAACATTCTCAAATTCTGTTAGGCAGATTTGAAATGCATCAGGAGGGTATAACTCATTCATGACAATTTTATTTAAGAATACAAGGATGAGTTACATCCATATGACTACCCAGGAACTGTACATTTTATTAACTCATTTTGTAAAGGGGGTTGGCACTCCCCATTAACCCCTCACCTCCATTTCTAAAACTAGTGAGGTGCAGAGGTTAAAGGGGGTATCGGTCCTCTTATCAAACTGAATTAATGGTAGAAGTACAGAACCAGATATGGGGTTGGCATGCTTCTACACTACTTAATTGTTGAGAGGATTAGCCACCCCAATCCTACCCTTTTGCATAAGTTGGACTGGATTTATTTTTATTTTATTTTGCTTTTGTTTATCTGGTTTGTCCAAATGGGTTTAGTCAAAAAACACTTTTCAGAAGAGACATGGAGGAAAAATATCCAACCTATTACAAACATTTTTAAGCAGACATTCCATAATTGCATAAACAGAGATTAAGTAATATGCATCAACAATTATGCATATAATTGTTAAATCTGATAATTTTTCACAAAATAAAGGAGACTATTACAGATTAATAGACATTTATGCATTTAGTAGATGTTGAATATTGAGCAGTTCAAGACGTGTATTAGTGGGTTTGTTAATAGATCTTATGATTAGTGCTCAGAATTTCAAAGAAATGGAGGTGAGAAAAGGAACCTGGCAGGGCAGAAAATGTTAATATTGTAGTTAAGCGGTGGGGGTATATTACACTTCTGGCAATGGATTTTAATTTAGAGATTGACAACTTAAAAAGATACAGTATATCATCCTTTGTAGCAGTCCTTAATGCTAACCTTTAACATCTGGTTGTAATTCTGATCACCTGAGCATGGCTAAGTCAAAAACTTGCATAACACAGTTATGCAAATCAATTAGCATCACCTTCTGCTTGATAACTTTCATATTCACCATTCTGTTAACTAACCCTCTGAAATTAGATGAGATACCCAGTTGTTTGTGGTAATATTTTGTCTTATTTTACCTATTTATTGACCTGAGAAGAATTCTGGACAAATTCTCACATCTTTTGGGCTTCAAAAGAGCTTTGTCTAACTGCCTTGTTCAGTGTCACATAGTAGGCAAATGAAGGATGAAGGAATTGAACCCTGTACCCATGGTACAGGAAGCAAATGAATAATAGCTCAGAGCTTTAATCTTCTGCATTAACTGCAGACAATACTACTCAACTGCCCAGATTTTGGAAGGACATCCCTAAATTATTCTCAAACATTTGCTCTGTCTCTCTCAGGTTGGAGAATATTTTGAGAAGTCCTAAGGTAACTGTCCTAGTATTTACAACATGTCCCTATTTTGGATTCTTTTTCTTCATTTTTTTGGTTTGTCCCTTACTCTGGAGGTAAGTTGAGAGGTCGCATGAGTTTGGCATTAGCCACCAAGATCTTTTGCATTTCTGCTGTTTATACTTTCCTTGTAAAGGGGGCAGACAATTACAATGTGATTACTTTTATTGTAGCTCTGTTTTCTTTTATTCTGTTGCTTTATATAAAAAGTTCTCTTAGTTGATTAGAAGTTTCTAGGGCACTTCAGAACTGGCAATGAAACACGTGCTTTATTACTATCCTTGTCTTGCTTATCTTCTCTATGTCTGCAGGAATGTCGTATGCAAGTTTAACAAAAAGGAACTCTGTAGAAAGCAGAGCATGTAACAAGTCAGATCTTCTGTCCTCTAGACAAAGTTCTGTTCTTAGCCCAGCATATTTCCTTATAGTCATTGCTGCTCCACCTGTCATATAGCAAGCATTTATTAAGTCACATACCCATTTCAAAATATGCTTTTACAAGATATCTTACAATGAGTACCTGGGTGCTGAACATTTTCAGTGCTCTGAAAGCATCTAGCAGTGGAGGAATGACCCATTTTATTTTCCTTATCCTCAAATGGCAGTCATGCTTTTTTAAGAGATTACTTCCTGAAGGGCCAGTCAAGAAAAATAAAATTCCCCAGTAGATTAGCAGATTTTCTAAAGAACAGCTGGAAGACCATGATGAGATATTATCATAGTTGGATTTAGACCCCGACGGAATTAAATCTTGCTTACACACAATTTCTCCTCTTCCTCTGAAATGAGAGCAAGTACTGATCATTTTCTTTTCCTTTACCATTTTTTAGGTAGGACGGTTGTGCGGTTAGTGTTGTTGCTTCACAGCAAGAGGCTCTCTGGTTTGATCTTCGGCTGGGGTGTCTTCTGTGTGGAGTCTGCATGTCCTCCCTGAGGTCGTGTGGGTTTCCTCCGGGTGCTCTGGTTTCCTCCCACATCCCCAAAGACATGCTGCAAGTGGATTGGACATGCTAAAATTGGCCCTAGGTGTGAGTGCGTGTGTGCCTTCTGTGGAAGGTTGGGTGCCAGGCTGGCAACTCGACACCGTAAAACTCCACTGCCAATCATGAGCGAACAAGGTGATCCACTGTGGCGACCCCTAACCAGGAAAAGCCGAAAGAGAGAGAGGTGCTATTAAGTATGGCTTAATGTTGCTTCCACAGAAGTTGTACATGTGCTGTACACAGTTGGTTCTCTTCACTGAGGATATGTTTTTCATACCTGGTGCTTCCTGTACAGTGCTAAAGTACTGTCTAATAAAGGCATTGTAGTCAAATGCCTACATCTGTGAAAGAGATGGCATCTGTGGAGTCAAAGGTACCAATGTAAAAGATATCATTGCCAGGTCTTTCAAAACTGTTGTTGCGGCTGCTTGCATTGTGGCACATAATGCTAATGCCATGACTGCAAAATGAGTTTGATTAGAGGTTGGGGGCAGGATTATGCAAGTGAAAATGGTAAATTTTAAAAGCAAACAGCAAAACCATAAGCAACTAGTAAGCACCTTACTCTTAAGACATTTCTTCTAAAATGACATTGGTACATCTTAGAAAGCATTCTTTGAAATAAATGTAGGGTGTCATCAGTATTATCCTCAACTTTGAGATAAAACTATCTCCAGTCCTTCCAGACAGGCATTACTGTATAGAAAGAAAAATAGTGAAGATGTGAGCTCTGAATGACCAGTCCTTCAAATGGTAAATGTCTGAAGACCTGGAATGTCATCTGACAATAACATAAATAGAAGAATGTCAATAGAATGTTTATGAACAGAACAACAGAGCTCTGACATAACTGGCAGAAAGATTTATGAATTAATGCTCCATACTGATTGGGATGTCCCAGTCTGTTAGAAACTTTACTTGGTACTTAACTAAACATATGAATGGCAGTACTAGAACCTACCATCCAGGTATCTCATTCCTAGCTGCTATGATGCACAAGGGTATTCCAACATATTTAAGCCATATTTAGGCAACCTTCTGAATGTTAACAACATGGCACACTGACAGTTACAATCATCCATCACTGAAATGCTCTTAACTGTAGTTAAAATTATGAAAATTAGAATAACCTAATGAAGTATTTTTTTTTCTCTGAAGTATTAAAACCTCACAGCAGGAAAAGACTTGAAAGGTGTGTGTTAGTTTGTAGGAGGGGTAGACATCCCCATACTGAAATGTGATTTTTTTTAAATATATTTTTAAGTTATTCCAATATCATAATTTCACCTTTAGTTAAGAATATTATGATAATTATGACGTCTATAGTTGTGGTTATCTACACTGGAACCTGTGAAAATATAGTAATTGCCAAAAGTGCATTATCATATGCCCCTCTACTGGAAGTTTTGAAATGCATTCAGGACACTTAAATGTGCTTTAATGCGACTCACCATGAACAAGAGCTGGTAATACCATAAAAGCATTACCAAGACCATCTTCTCATAGAAATAACTCCTATGGAAGCATTCATAATATCAGCTGATTTTCATGAAAGTCCTTTAAAATGGTGGAATGCTTATATGCATCCTTTTAATCGTCTGAAATGACTCTTATTAAAATTACCTCGTGCAGCTTCTCTGTAAAAGGATTATGCTCTGTGCATGCTTCCAAGATCCCCAGTACTTCATATCCACATAAACAGTGAGTAGCACATACAAACAAACATAATTTGGATAATTTCTAGAATTACAAAACTGTAACTATTATATTTATTTAGAAGAGATCTTGCTGCTACAAAAAAGCATTGGAAACATCAAAAGTCTTCTTCTTTCGGCTTTTCCCAGTTAGGGGTCGCCACAGCAGATCACCTGTCTGCTCATGATTGGCAGTAGAGTTTTATGGTGTCGAGTTGCCAGCCCGGTGCCCAACCTTCCAGAGAAGGCACACACATGCACACCCTCATACCTATGACCAATTTAGAGTGTCCAATCCACCTACAGCATGTCTTTGGGATGTGGGAGGAAACCGGAGCACCCAGAGGAAACCCACGCGACCAGAGGGAGGACATGCAGACTCCGCACAAAAGGAACCCCAGCCAAGGATTGAACTGGAGAACCTCTTGCTGTGAGGCGACAACGCTAACCACTGCACCACCATGGCTGCCCATCGGAAACATCAAAAGTAATCTGCACAAATGGAGAGAATGGCTTCGGTAACCATTTGAAAGGTTAGGATCTGTTACAGTGAGTCCCAAAATATGGAGATTGAATGGCCGAAAGAATGGACTTGCATATAACTCTTGAGATGCCATTTCTTGGAATATTCCCTTTTATCTGAGGTATGGGGATCTCAGAGTTGTCATATATATAAGTTCGAGGGGTGTAGATGGCTTGCCCCCACCCCACATGAAGGAGTCCAGAGGGCTGCCCCCCCTTGAAAAAAGAGTTTTAAGGAGATGGGTGGCTTTCAAAATGCAGTCATCTCCTGTGTTTTTGGTCTTGTTTTTTTATTCGCCTTGTCAGCCGACATTTCAATAGAGAACCAATAGCTTAACTTGTATTAATATGAATTGCTCATACATGACTTATGTTTCATTGATTTTCCTAAATTAAAAAAATGCAACTCATAAATTACAAAAAGACAACAAAGGGGTACATCCCCAAGTTGGTGCTGCTCTCGATCTCAGTCTGTTTAGGACCTTCGTGTACAGAAATAATAACCTTTTTCATACTTAGGTTCACTGCCTGTTAATACAGATCTCATCAGGCTAAAACTAAGTAAATGCAGAAGAGCAAAGTAAATAATTTACCATTACTTAAATTCATACAAATACAAGAGCAAAGCAAATAATATATCATTACTTCTCATACAAATACAAAAAAAAGATAAGTCTGAGGTTTCCCATTCTTCTCAAATCAAGCTTTTTTTTTTAACCTTAGATAAGTACTTTTGTCCAAATACTTCATCAGATCTAACACTGGAAAGTTTTAATTTTTAAATGTATACACTTTGTAACATTGTCTTGGGGTGTAGAAGGTCTCACAGCAACCTCAAGGAGGGGGAGTGGCTGGGACTGGTTTGAGGCCAGTTGCAATATCCAAACAGACATGGATAAAAGCAGACCCAGGATTAGGTGAAAGAAATACCATAATTTGCATATTGGATGTGGATTCCTACAGAGAATATGTAAAGTGAAAACACTGTAAAAGCAGGTTCAAAACCTACTACTACATTAGTCCCTGTAAATGCAAACATTTTCTTAATAACAAGATACTGTAAAAAACACTGAGTTACTCCCCCTTTACAAAAGGTAGCATATATGTGAATATGCAGCTATGTACATGTTATCAATGTAGCAGTATGTTTCACATATTTGATATAATCCTTTTTCCTAGCTTCTTTGGGGCTGGCATAAGGGTTAAGATGTTTACCTTGCACACCCAAGACATAGGGTTTTATTCTAACGTATAAAGGAAAATTGGTTAGGCTTAAAACAGTCTGCAAGAGCAGCTAGCCTATTACTTACCTGTAAACTTCTACATTCACCCCATCAGGGATGGGATTAGCCTGATATCATGAGGCATGTGAGTCACTTCAAACCATAAGTAAATATGTCTCTATCCACATTTAAAATATATTTAACAATCTTGACAAGTGTATCTCATGTTGAACTGATTATCCCTTTTCCATATCTGATCTCATTATTACAGTGCTAAGTGTGCTAAGCCAAACCAACTATCCATTTCCAAAATATGTTTACAACCATTTTTGATTATGTCTACTTAAAACAAATGCAAAACAAAAACAAATCTAAAAAAATAAAAATAAAAAAAAAAAACATAGAGATCAGACTTTACTAGTGAAAGTAATCCTGGTCCACTTGGCTAATGCTGGTAGACTTATTAACTGCAGTGAGTCCCAAAGTTTAAACTGAGCCCTAATTTTACCAGCCAGGTGTCTCAATACAACTGCAGGGTATTTTTTGCAGCCAGAATAGTTATGTGCCTGCACTCATTTTCTCTCTCTCTTATCCAAGTTAGATTCTTATCCTAAAGCAGAATCTGAATGGTAGGTGGCCACAATATCATAATAACTCTTGGCCTGGAAAACCAGTTCAGAAACCTACATAGTGCTACAATGTAGAAACCAATGTCCAGGGACCAAATCCAGTGTAAATGTCAACATTTCTGCTTTGGTAAGGGGCTTTATCAGATCCAGGAAATAGCCCATACTCAAACACCAATTAGCCCAGATTTAAAAAATAAAAAAATAAATAAATAACACAACCCCATATTAAGCTAAACATTACAGGCCTAATCTCAGCACTCAAGTTATCCTGACTTAAAATGTAATAAAGGTCAGTCTATCCCAAATGATCCTACTGTGTAATGTACCCCACTACCAAAAGCATTCATATAACAATTGAGAACTTACAAATCTTAACTTGATCACTATAGCCCTTGAGTTGGGAGGGGGGGGGGGTAGACCAAAATACATTCCCTAGGATTGAACTGCCAGCTAAGGATTCAGGGTTGATGTTTCATCATCTATCTTCAGGGGGGTGTCCATTTAGCAGTACTCCTACGTGTGGTGGAAGAGCCAGGTAATGAGTGAAGACATTGCCTTCATTATTTGAGTTTATTTTGATGTATATTTGTAATGCTAACTTTCTGTAGTTTGTCAAAAAAATCAGTGTTCACTAGCATGAATTTTTTTTTTTTCTGGAAATGCTCTAAAACATAACATGCAGTCTTATATTCATCAAAGATACTGATTTTTATGCTTTATGCATAAATGTGTCTATGCAAAAGGCAATAGATATTAATTCCATATATAGGTATGTTCTTTAAACAAAGAATCAATGTCATGCATAAAATAGTATTACTGAAAGAATTTATTTTTATATTATCATTTTCTCCCTTGTTAAAATTACTAGTTCCCATCAAATAAACCAGTGTAAAGTATTTGATAAAAGTTATAGCCTGTGCAATATGACACATTAAAAATGTATACCAGATTTTTATCAAGTCTTCCAATGCAAACAACATGCTTTGGTGTCACTGATTATCTACAAAGTGAAGAAATGTCCTAGCTTCATATGTAGCTAGGAATACAATTAATATTGACTTTCATTACGAAAAGATACAAGACAGCTGTCAAGCTATTCTTTTAACAGATATATTGGAGCTGTTGAATCAGAGATAGCACAGATGATTTAATATTTAGCAGATGTTAGTTGTTTACGGAAAAATTTCACTTTAATTTTTTTACTTCCCTGTAGTATAGAAAAGGAAAATCCACAGGAATGATAAGCATTTTCAAACACATTGTATAAATAGTATGAATATGAGTAGTATATGCCATCTTCAGGAATTTTAGGTTTTTCAGGCCACTGTGTGCAAGTAAAAAAAGAAAACTAGTCCTTCTGAAACAAGTTTATACAAGCAATATTTCTTCTGTAACAGGTTTACTAAGAGCAACAGCAGAATGCTATGTGTGGAGTGTTCTGCCTTATAAACAGGAAAAAAATACTTGTTCCCATGGCAACTACTGTCTCTTTGAAAGTAAACAGACATCTAAAATGGCCTTTGCAAGTCCATGAACTGTGGGCCCTAGTCATAAAGTGATGCACAATAGCATAGTGTTTGTATACAGAGAGTAGAGAATGTAGAAGAAAAATGATTCATAAACACAGCTACAGGGAGTGCATAACTCAGGTATGCAATGGATGGAATGCATGCAAAACAGCCTACCACCATGGCATTCCAAAATCACGTAATTCATGAAGAGTAGGAGTGCTGCACAATGACGTATATGTAAAAGGAAAAGGACATGAATTTATGAGCCAGAAAGTGCATCTGTGTGAGTAAACTAACTACAACAGTAGATGTTTGAATGATCACTGCTGCAGTAGTCTTAGCTATATGGGTTATATCCTGCACAGGATATAACAGACAGTCAGCTTCCAAAGCTTCTGAGCACCATCCATGCACCCAAATCATCAGTCAGCTTGAGATGAGTTGAAGAAAAAGAGTGGTTTGGGTGCCAAACTCTTCTGCGCTTTCATGTCAACTGAAAGTGAAAGGCTAAAATCCTGGAAAGGTCAGTGCTAGAAAAGAAGTTATGTACTCACTATAACGTTCCATCTGCGTTGTCCATTTTTATTCTTCCTCAACAGTTGGGTTCAGACTCAGATGTTATTTTAGTTTGTGGCCACTAGCAAACTCTCACCTCCATTATAAATAATGCCCTATCCCCTAACATACCTCAGATCTCGTTGCTGGTTTACATAATCCAAGCATTATTATTATTATTATTCTGGTGGAAGAAACCAATATCTGGAGCTCAACATAAGGAACAGTGATGTCCTTATAAGCTCTCACTCTTCCAGAAGTCATTAGTTGAAAAGGTAGGGGGTTGGTGGGAGAGGAGTTGAAGAAGAATGAAAATGGACAACACAGATGGAAGGTTAGGGTGAGTATGTAACTTCTTTATCTGATGTTGTCATTTTTCATTCATTCCTCAACAGTTATGACACAGTCCCCAGCTACCTAAAACCCCAGGTAGACTCTAAGGAAGGATATTCCTGAGCACAGCTGAGCCAAATGCTTCTCTTCCTCTTGAGACCAAATCCAATTTGTAATGAGTAATAAACAAATGAGGATTAGCCCAAGTTGCATCCGCACATATGTTGTCCATGGAAGCTCTATTTAAGAATACTGAAGATGTTGCCATGGACCTGTTTGAATATGGTCTTAAAGGTTTTGGTAAGGACAGGACCAGCTTCTAGACAAGTGATATACAATCCGTAAGCCATCTAGCCAGAGTTACATCTGTAACTCACTTACCCAATTTAGAATCTGCAAAGGAAACAAATAATTGCTATGTTTTCCTGATGTTCTTTACTCCATGTAAATATAAACATAATTGTCTATGAATGTCCCATAAGTATAAATATATTCAACTTTGTTTGCAAAATCGGGAAAGAAAACTGTCAGATTAATGGACTGATTAATGTTTGAGTCTAACGCCACCTTAGGAAGGAAAGAAGGATTGGTTCATAATGCCACCCTATGCTTATGAAAAATCAAGGGGGGAGGTTTAGAAGATAATGACTGGCGTTCTGACATCCTTCTAGCAGAGGTGATGCCTACCAAAAATAGTATTCCATGTCAGAAACTTCAGATCACATTTTACTGCTGGTTGAAATGGGGAATGAATTAAGGCCTGCAGTACTAAATTTAAGTCCCATGGAGAAATTGGATCCTTATAAGGAGGAGTGACAAAAGGAGGCACGGTCATCACAGCTAGCTGGAATTTTGTAAATAATTATGTCATTTGTGAATATCAAACTGATTCAAACAAGATGATGGTGTTAAAAATGTATTAGAGCTGTATGTCATGTGTATATCAAATTGATTTGTGCAGACGTTTCTCTTGAAAAGGTATTTGTAAAGTGCTTGTGTTTGAAATGTATGCACAGTGCACCTTATTGGAGAGAACAGAAATGTACATGCACTACTGTAATGGCTTGAATGTATATGCTTTAACAGAGGAAACTGCAGGGTTAACCTCAGTCCAGCAAACTTTAGAAAAATATCTTACATTAAATCACTTTATTGGCTAGGCCATAAAGATGCTATCCCACAGGTTTCAAGGCAGCCAGGGACACAAAGTCTGTACTATGAAGCTTTCTGTATTGTCTTTGGGGTGAACTAATTACTGCATGGAAGTATGGAGGAATGCAATTGTTTTATGACTTCCAGCATCTGCCAAAGATCTGAACAAAAGCCCTTGTATGTGCATTTTTACAGGTAGGTGCTAAGTCCTGCAAGCAATGGGGGTTTGCATGAGAACTAGAAGTCAGATGACCAAAAGTGATGTCATTCTGCAAGCTATCTCAGCAGTAATATTTTAGGCATTATTTTGAGAAGTCTGTTGGAAAGACAGAGCATTCTGTATTCTGTCCTGGGCCTGACAGCTATAAGAAGAACCATTCACCACACCATCTGCCTTGCTCTAAGCAAGTTGTTAGGGTATACTAACTCTTTAGATTCAGTCAGGAACATACAGTAGTGAAGCTTAGTTTAGATATTGATTTTCTTTATTTGAGTGAGCCTCTACTGCAATGCTATTTTAAATATTTCCTGTTGTTTTGAGCTTTAATGTCACTGTGAATTGATATTTAATATTTTCTTCTTTTATTATTAAATATATTTAAACATTTCATTGTGGTTGCTCTTTGTAGAGATATTTAAGTTCTGAGAGTACTTGCATATTTATTTGGTGACACTGTGTGGGCCACTCCTAATAGCCTTGCTCTTGGTCAAACTACCATTTGTATTAATATTAATTTCACTCTGTATATTGGGTACCCTTGAAAGAGCCTTAAGGCAGTTGGCAGGAGTGTCTGGTAACAGTCATAACTACCATATAGTCTGGATAGAAGGAGGCATAGCTAGTAAACCTGTGCCAGTATTTCCCAGGTGTGTGTGTGTGTGTGTGTGTGTGTGTGTGTGTGTGTGTGTGTGTGTGTGTGTGTGTGTGTGTAAATTGAATATCAGAGTGTGTGTGTCAGCTACTTGGACAGGGACATGAAGCACTGGTTGGACCGAGAGAGTGCTGGAGACCTTGGCTTGGACTTTCAGCTGAATCTTGACTCTATAGCTGTACCAGTGGGGAGTCTTACTGGGGATCTAGAGAAAGAGGGAGAAACCATCCCCAGACTGACTGTGGTCTCTATGTGCTCTTAAGGAAAATTGCACTTGATGCAGAGAGCTGCATTTGGAAATATTGTGGTGTATCTGTCATCCTCTCAGTGAACATCCCCCACTGTTGCCAGTGGTGAGGATTGAGGCTCCTTGATTACCAGTCCAGTGGAGGGTCATCACAGGAGGTCTCAAAAGAAAGGTGCCTTTCAAGAAGGCCTTGCAAAGTTTTGATGAAGCCAGGGTAGAGTTCTTAATTCCTATATGAAAATTAGTGATGGCAGCTAGTTTCTAACAGTTGAGGAGTTAGCTCTTTCATTGAAAATTGTTGCCAAAAATTCAAGGACACTATGTACAGGAGTTCAAAAGGGGTCAATATGTCTCTGATGTGCACAGAAAACAAACATTTTCCATTTACTTCTGTAAAGCTTTCTTGTGGAAGCCTTGTGAGAAGACAGAAGTATACAAGGGACCAGGGAAGAGAACATATGTTGTCTGGCTGTTAACAGAAGTGGAGAAACCATGCTGTCAGCTTTAGGTTTGAAATATCAGGCTGACTCATGTCCGTTGGGTGAGACAGGAGGTCTGGAATTGGATCCAAAATCCAAGGTTGGTAAACTAGATAAGGCCAAAGAAAGGAGAACCAAATTTGTCGAAGCTATTAAGGTGCAAAGAGGATGGCTTTGCTCTTCAACTGGAAAGCTTTCTAGAGAAATTTGGGGCTCAAGGGAGTTGGGGGGATATGCATAGAGGAGAACAGGGAGCCCATTGTCTATTACATCATCTCTCAGTGATTCTCACAGTGGGGGGAATAGGGCAAAGATGCTGCTGCACATATTGTTTTGGAGAGATGCAAAGAGGTTGTAGCAAGGCTGTCCCCATTGGCAAAAAATCATTTCTGCCACCTTCATATTGAGAGACTACTCTTAAGGTTGTAGAATGGACCTGCTCAATTTGTCTGCTATGACACTGGACTTCTCCAGAATGTCCATTGCTATCAGAAATCAGTTGGATGAAAGTGCTTATTGCCACACTCTTAGAGATTCTTAACACAAGGGATAAGACCTGGTTCCTCCTTGTTTGTTGACGTACCAAACCACTGACATATCAGTCTGAATTGCAATTGTCCTGAAAGGGAAAGAGTTTTGGAATGCCTGCAATGCTAAGGGCACTACTCTCATTTCCAGGACATTGATACGTGTATTGGCTTCTTCGCAGAACCAAGTGCCTTTGACTGTTTTCCCCATGAAGTGCTACACCACCCAATCAGGGAAGCGTCTGTGGTCACTATGACCTTGGGCTGAGGGATGATGAAGGGACAGCCTTGTAAAACCTGACTTGATTAAATCCACTTCCAAAGGTGTCTTTTGTTTGCCTGGGTAATCTTTATCTGAGTGAACATGTGCTGATAAAGAATAGACAATTGTGTCACTAAAATCCATTGAATTCTCATATGAGCTAGAATTATAGCTGCAGACACTGATCCCAAGGTTTGTAGAATCAATCAACATGGGATCTGATAATCTGTACTCTTGAGAGAGGAAACAAAGCTGTCACTGACATTGTGTTGAAAATCACTCCTATGAACTCCAATGTCTGAATTGGTTCTAGCTGAGATTTGTTGTAATTTATGGTGAACCGCAAACTAGAGCAAGTTTGGAGTACCTGGTCTCAAGATCTTATCAGTAGATGCCTGGCTGGGCGGTAATGAGCCAGTCAGAAACAGTACAAGAAAAAGAAAAGTACAGAAACAATGAGAATCCATGCAGTCTCAAGTGAGCTTCTACTACTACCATGCACATGCACCCTGGGTGCTGTGGTGAGGCCAAAGGGCAGTAATCTAAACTGGTAGTGAATGGCTCCCAGACAGAAGTATAAATACCTTCTGGAATGACTGTTCATTTTTATGTGATAGTACTCATCATGAAGGTTTATCAAGCACATCCAGTCATCCTTGCACAAAAAGGGCAGAATGGATGAACTGTGACCATTGGGAACTTGGTGTGCTGAACTGATTTGTTTAGACTGCTGAGATCCAAAATCAGTCTCCAGTCCCCTGTTTTTTGGCACTAAAAAGGATCTTGAGAAAGTTCTGGGTTCTATCTAGTCTGGTGGGACCTCTTGGATGACCCTTTTTTTCATATCAGCTTCTGTATTTGTAGAGCTACTGCTTTCCTCTGTCTGGGTGGAACATCAGGAATTTTGCAGACTGGAATGTGCACTGGAATGATGGGTCTCAAGATACAGAGACATACAGGATCCAGAGGGTAAATTCGAGGTGGGGAGGGCCATCTGCCCTGCAGCAGCAGAGAACATTGTCTCCACCACATCTCCCTGGGGAGAAAGAAGTTGATGGAGCTTAGAAGCCAAGCTTTTGACCCATCAGTTCCCTATGCCCTGAAGGAAATCCACCTGAGGTAGAGGCCAGAGCCGAGCTATCCAATGCTGAAGTTCAGAGGGGTAGAGACATCTGCAGCAGCTTCAGAGTCAACTCTAATGCCTCAGATTTGACAGGGATCTTTTGGCTCTGAGAGCACTCAGAGAAATCCTCATAGCCAAAGATACTATGATTTTCGGATCCAAACCAGACCGATCCAGGAGACTCAGATACAAAGACTCTGAAATGACAAGACAGACTGGAGAAGCAGCCAAGACTGGAGATGTAGTACTAGCAAGGGCTTTCTCACCCACGGGGGGTAGGAACCAAAAGAACTCCAATCTGAATCTGCATCAAGAGAAACGTCCTCATCATTCTATCCACATAGTCTTGGTCAGACTTCTGGAAGAATGAGATGATGCCACTGAGGGAGACCTGGAGTGCCGATGGGATTCCAAAAAGGGTAAAGATACATGAGAGGGTATCAGATTTAGGGAGAAAGAGTAACAAGTCCTTGGCAACAACTTTAGATCCAAAAGTATAGGATCTGAGGAAGTCAATTTAGCCTCAGATGCTGGCTTCGGGTAAGGAGCAGGCACTGGATCTGACTTCTTAGGCTTTTTCTTTAGGGGTTCCATCATCAGATCTAAGGATGGTGTTCAGGACCCAGATAATCCTGAATGTTTGCCAGAAGGCTCCTTTTGCTTATGTTTGGGGGGCTTGAGCCCCAGACAGAGCTTCTGAAAAAGATGAAGGTATCAAACATTTTAGAATCAATTTATTTTTCCTGTCTACGATGACCCTAGGATTAAAAGACTTCCAAATCATGCAATCAATTTGAAGGTGATCTGGGCCAAGATAATGGGTTTATATCAGAACATCAAATGATTAAAATCATAAATGCTCTAAAGAGTGAAAATGCTGGACTTCTAACTTAGATTATTGTGGGGGGCTGTGCCACCCCCCACTAAATATATATTCCAACTCCGAGATCGCACTACAGTGAGGAAAGGGCAAATATTTCAATCTTCACTGTACTGCGATCTCAAAAAAGCACTTTGAGGTCTGACATTTTCACTCTTTAGAGCATTCACAATTTTAATCATTTGATGTTCTGATATAGACCCAAAGATAATACATGCATAAGGTGTGACAGTCAGAAAGCAGTAATTTGTGACCGCATTTCTGACATTTTTTCAAACCTGTCAGCTTATCAGCCATCGTAAGCAACTAGCAAAAAATGCAAGATAATCTTTTTTTTATAAGCAGGGAAGGGAAAAAGAGAGAGAAAGATACCAACAATGGTATCAAGAATACATTCTATGTGTATGAAAAGGGGTAGAGAAAAAGTTTACCGACTATGGTAAAAAGGAGAACACAAATAAGTAGGAAAGGGAGGTAAAGCAAATAGTACAATACAAAAAAAATAAAAGTTATATTAAAGAGGCAAGGAAATGAAGAGTGTAAATACAATAATTTTTGACATCTCCAAAAAAAGCTACTAAAGTCAAGGGCTCACAGCAAACACCTCTCAATGTGAAAGCGGCAAATGAGATCTGAGGTATGTTAGAGGATAGGGCATTATGGGTAAGGGAAGAGAGCAAGAGTTTCCTAGTGGCCACAAGCTAAACTAACTGCCGAGTCAGATCCAAAGGTCAGAGGCAAACCCAACTGTTGAGGAATGAATGAAAATTGGCAGGTTTTTATTCTAAAGATAGAGGTCCTCATCCTGACATCAAAACACAGAAAAATAAATGGGATGGAGGAAGGGAAAGAGTGGCTACTGAAGCAGTAATCATTCAAACATGTACTGTTATGGTAAGTTTATTTACACAACAGTAACATGTCCATTACTAATCCCTGCTGCAGTAGTCTTAGCCATAAGTGTAGATTGACAAGGTTAACACTTACTGAGGAAACAGGAAGGATGAGCCCCTACAGAATGATACTAGCAAAGCTTGTCCAAGACCTGGAAAAGGAATCTTGTTTGTAGTGCATTGCAAAGGTATGCATGGAGGACCAAGTTGCTGCTTTATGAATACTTCTAGACTCTAACCCTTTCCACAAATGAAGCCAAGGCCCTGGAAGAATGAGTCTTGACCCCATCTGGAATTGCCCTTGTGGTGGGTATAATAAAAGGTAATACCAAAAAAACAATCATATGTAAATAGCCTGCACTGACACAGGTTGTTTCTTTTTACCTTCACAAAAATGAACAACTGATCAGAGTTCCTAAATGATCTGATCTGTACACACAGTACCTGAGTTACCTGTGTATATCCAGGCTATACAGCATATCCTTTCTCTCTCATTTTAAGGTTCTGGAAAAAAGAGAGATAGATAGCTTGACAAAAAAAAATCAGATGTCACTTGAGGCATAAATGAAGATTAGTTCTTAAGGAAACCCTATATTTGTGGAAAATAAGATAAGGTTCACCCATCATGGGAGCTTGCAGCTTAGATACTGCAGAGTTTAGTGCAATCAGTGACACTGATTTCCAAGTTAAGAACATCAAGTCACCCTGATGAGCTGTTTCAAAATGGAGCATGATTTAGTTTTTCAAGACAAAATGAAAATCCCAATGAGTAACAACTGGTTTTCAGCAGGGTCTGTGTGTAACATCACTTTGAAAATATTTTCACACCAGATAGCATTGAAAGAGGGATCCATGTGCATAAAAATAGAACAAATGCACCTTCATGGATGAGTAAGATAGACCAGGGATAAGTAACTCACACAGATAATGGAGAACCAGAGAGACATTAGCTCTGAAAGGGTGCTGGTTCTTATCTTGGCAACAGCTAGAAAATCCTTTCTGTTTAGGAATGTATGATTTTAGGTTCATAGGTTCATAGGTTAGTACTAGGCTATCAGCCCTAGGGCCTATACAAGCCTAGCCATAACAATTCCCTGAATATTTCTTCCCACATTATTTACTTTCCTGGACCCCTGTCTAGCAGGGAAAAGACACCACTGCCAGGTATTGAAGCCAGGATCTTCTGAACTACAGTCAGAGGAACACACACTCTCACTCATAACCTGCCCCTGTTGAGAGTAGAACCTCTACCTGCCTAGTTTTACATATGATAGTGCTATATACATAATGCAAGCACCACAGAGCTACTATTGTATTTTCTTGTAGAAAATCTTTTCCATTTACTTACAAAGAATTTTCTAGTAGCATTTTTTAACCCCCTGTAATACCTGGTACATGTCCTCAGAAAACAGGTGCCTAAAGGGCATTATGAGTTTATTATCCAGGTGGTAAGCTACAATTGTTTGGGGTCAGGATGTACTAAACAGCCCCTGCCCTGAGTAAATAGGTCCAGTCTGTAGAGAAGCTTGTGGTAATTGTTGTTGGCCATTTCTAATAGAAGGGAGAACCACTGCCACCTAGGCCAGAAGGGAGTCACCACAATGATCTTTGGGGAGCCATTTTGAATCTTCAAAAGTACCCTGTATATTAGTGGAAAGGATAGAAAAGTATACAGGACCATTCCTGTCAAAGGAAAAGAAAAATGATCTGTTTGTTCACAAGCAGAGTACTGCCAACTGATTTTTGCCGCTGGAAGCAAAAAGATTTATTTGATGTGTTCTCACAACTGAATTAATTCCTAGAATACCCTGATTAAATTTCCTTTTGTAAGGGTCTGTCCTGGTCTTGCTCAGCTTTCCTCTGATTATATGCCAGATGCCTATAGAGTGAGACTGAGGTAAAAAGTTATATCCCAGGTTGCCATGGATAGCCTGAATAGAGGGTAGGATCTGGCTCCCCCCTGTTTATTTATGTATTACATCACTAAAGTGTTGTCTGTAAATGCTTGTAATGGTCCTGGGAGCCACAGATGATCGACAATGTTGAAAGTATTTATGAGTGCCAACATCTCTTTTATGTCTATGTGTTTTGGTTTGTATTTTCTTCTCCATAGATTCTGTACTTTTTTCCCCATAGAGAGTGTACCCTAAGCAAAGCCTGAGGCATCTATTTTCATAGACTGTGCTGGAGTTGGAAGGGAAAATAGGAGGCCTGGATTCAGATAAAACTGATCTCTCCACCAAAGAATCTCTCTTTTCGCAAATCTCAAAATTAGAATCTGGAATATTAGGGGAAGTGAATGTTGGGACTACAGAGATTTTATGTACCATTGTAATCTTCTCATGTGGAGTCTTGCCAGAGGAGTCATTAAAAGCACAGATGCTATGAAATCCAGAATTCAGAGAAATTCTTGGGCCGAGAGAGATGTATAAGAGGAAAAAGTCAAGAATAGCACAAGCAGAAAACAAGCAGTACAAGCAGAAAATGATTGATTTCAACAATTGGCTAAGTTTCTGGTGTCATTTTTTGGCTAAGTTTCTGGTGTCATTTTAAGGGGATCCAGTATCTGTCTACCTGGGATGATATGACTGACAGATCTTGATGCTTTGGCAGAGATGGCTTGCATCTGTCACCCCTGGGCATCTGGATGCTGGCCAAGGATCTTGCTACCCCTATAGTGCCTTTTTTAGGCGGTGTTCCAAAGACCAAATTACCACTGTAACAGCTACAAACAAATGCAATCTGAGGGTCATGCTGCTCAATGCTAGAAGTCTAAATCTCAAAATGCACTCGCTCGAAGCACTCCTTAAAATAGAGAACATCGACATTTGTGCTATACTGAGATCTGGTTCAAGGCAGCAGAAAGCACCCCTGCACTACCAGGCTATAACTCATTCCACAACTTTTGACCCCAGAACTTGGACTAAAGCTCCAAAGGCAGTGGTGTTTCCATATTCATAAAGGATGCACACACCTCCAAACTGGTAGCCCAACATAATGCATCAGAGATACTTCAGGTGCCGCTAACATTGAGTAAGACAGCTATTCAGGTTGTCACCTGCTACAGGTCCCCAACTATATCCCAAGATTCACACAGTCCACGTTCCTAAGCACCCTGGAGAATATTAGGATCCAACCTTATGCTCTCATACTGGATGACTTCAACTACCCCTCTATTAACTGGGAAAACTACTCATGTACCAATACAATTGCCCAACGTTTCCTGGAATTCATTAATTCCAGTGCCCTGGACCAGCTCATTTTTACCCCCACTAGAGGTAGCAACATCCTTGACCTGGTCATTGCTAACATGTACGACTGTTGCTCTACACCAATAGTCAACTCCTCCCTGGTTAGATCTGACTACAAACTAATCACCTTGGAAATCCACATCCCTCTGACCCTTTCCCCAAAGGTAACCACCATGAAAAAGTTCTCCAAAGCTAACTTTGAGCTCCTAAAAATAGAGGTGGCTAACTTCACGGCACCCATGCAAATGGAGAATAGTTGCATAACTGCCGAATCATACACCAATGCACTGTACAAGAAACATACACATATGCATGGATCTCACCATACCCAATAGAACCAAGACACTCTCCTCCAAAAAAGGAAGCCAGTCTGGTGGTCCCCTGCCATAAACAAACTCTACAACAGAAGGAGGAAACTGATGCAGAATAAGGTGAAGTCCCTAGACTGGAAAAACTCCATTATTAGCCTCAACAAAAAGTTGAGATCCCTCATCAAATCCTCTAAAGCTAGCTATGAAAATAGAATTGCAGCAGATAGTAAAGACAACCACAAGGCCTTCTATAGTTATGTAAAGAATCTCCATGGCAATACCCAGATTTTCTCTGAGCTACTGCATAATGGTACCTCCTATACCGAGGCAACATATATTACCAATATACTGGCCGACAGATTCAGTGCCAACTTTACCCCTCTCTCCCCCACCAAAGGACCAATAACAATACCAGTAGATTTCCAGGCACCCAGTATTACTGCTGCACAGGTTAAAACAGCACTATCCAAGGCCAAGAATACAGCTTCTATGGGACCTGACAATATCCCTGGCTGTGTTCTACATGAACTACAGAGTGAACTGGCACCACATCTGTGTGCCCTGTTCAATCACAGCCTCACCTCAGGCTTTGTCCCTACCAAATGGCACACTGCTACAGTCATCCCTCTCCACAAAGAAGGAGCAACTACAGACCCTGGGAACTATAGCCCCATTAGCCTGACAAGTCTAATTTGCAAAGCTATGGAACACACCATCCTGGATCTAATAAACAAGGATATAGGGAATCTCCAAACTCTGGATCCCACACAGTTTGGTTTTGTGAAGGGTAGATCATGCCTGCTCAACCTGGTTGACTTCTTTGTGTCAGTCACCAGAGCTGTGGATGAAGGCAAGGTGGTTCATACAGCCTACCTTGATCTGGCCATGGTCATTGATACTATTCCCCACTCAGGAATTCTAGAAAAACGTACTAAGCTAGGCTTCAACCCCTATATCACTAGGTGGGTTGCAAACTGGCTCATGGATAGAACCCACAGTGTGAAAGTACCTGACTGCAAGTCAGACTGCCAACCTGTCATGAGTTGAGTCCCACAGGGTTCTGTTCTGGGTCCTCTCATGTTTGGTATTTACTTCTCTGAAGTCCAGGCCAACACAAAGGGATTCTGCCTTACAAAGTTTGCAGATGATTGCAAGTTGGGAGCTATTATTAACTCCCCAAGTGATGTTGACATCCTACAGAAAGGCCTCGCTGAGACCAATGACTGATGTCAGAACCATGGCCGTAAGCTCAATGCCAAAAAAAGTGTTGTCATCCCCTTTGGGAAAAACCTGATTTCCATGAATTACCACATTGATGGTACTGAACACAGAAGGAGTTATAAGAGATCTGGGAACACAGATTGAGAGCACCCTCTTTTTTGACCACCACATTGCCACTGTGGTCAGAAAGTCCTTCTATGTGGCATCCAGGAAGAAAGAGGTCATTGTCTCCCTCTATTCTTCCCTCATTAGACCAGTCATCGAGTACAATGCCCCATTTGACATGTACCTCACTAGACACCTGCAACAACTGGATAGGCCATAAAAGTACTTCACAAAGAGGATCCTAGGCCTTAAACACTTGTCCTATATGGACAGACTCAAAAAACTCCAACTATTTTCTGTATCAAATCACCTACTTAGAGGTGATCTCTGCTTGACTTACAAATCCACTTCTGACCCAGCTCTGTTAGAAATGCTACATCTAAAGAAATAAAAATCCCTCTGCACCACATGCTCCAGAGACCTCAACCTCATTACCACAATCAACGGAACAAGCTGGAGGGACAGGTTCATAACTCAGAGACTGCCCATGCTATGGAATAGATTTCCCATACAAGTCAAACAGAGCACAGCACTGGCCCTCTTCAAGAGAAATCTTGATGAGTGGATGGGAAATAGAAAATGTACCCTGGGGATCACTCCAGTGGCTCTACTTGACAGATGCACTGGGAACTAAGGTCGGGTGGCATGATGCCAGGGTAATCCTATGGGCTAGGCTTGTAAAGGCTCCAGGGCCATTAGCCTAGTACACACCTATGAACCTATTAATAGATCTATATACAGATCTACTTTTGTCCTGTGGAAGAAAAACTCTTTGAACTGAGGTATCTAGGAGACATTCCAGGAAAACAATCCTGTGAAGAGGAATTAAACAAGACTTTTATGTGTTCTGGAATCCTAGTCTGTGTAGGAGATTTCTCACTCAAAGTTAAAGATTCCCAACTTTGTAAAAGACTCTGAAAAAATAGGCAAGTTGTCTAAATAAGGGAAATGTGAATACCTTGCCTTCTGCAGTAGGCTATCACTGGTTCTAGACACATTGTAAATACCCTTGGAACAGAAGATAGACCAAAGGGTAATGCAGATAACTGAAAGTGTGAAACAGACACAGAAAATCCTAAGGAATGTCTGAAATCTGGATCTATAGGAATATGATGATATGCATCTTTTAAAACTCAGGTCATCAGAAAAATCATATGAGAAATGAGAGGTTACAAGTTGTGAAGGGATAACATTTGGATCCTGGGCACTATCACAAACTGGTTTAGGATGGAAAAGTCCAGGACCATTCTCTATGAATCTTCTTTCTTTGGTACCAAAAACATTCTTGAAAAAAAAAAACCTTCAACTAGCTGACCTTTGTCATTAGGGAAAAGAGAAGTTCGGTCTGGTAGATAAGGCTGAATCCTTTGAAAAGGAGACAGACACTCTTACTTCCATTTGTAACCTTAACAACATACTTTTATAACCCATCTGTCTAAAACTATCTGTTGCTAAAGACAGAAATGGAGATTTTGATTTTGTGAAATAATTAAAGGTGTGTTACAGTGCAAATTGGCATGAGAGTCTTCTGGATAGTCATTCAGCCTTATTAGACCATCTTGTGTTCCAAGGAGCATCCACCTTTCCTTATGGAACCTCCAAGCCATTGCTTTGTGAATGTTTGCTTACCAAAAGCTTGTTGTGACTGCTTACTTTGCTTTTTGAAAAGGTTGTGGAAAGAGCATTAAATTCCTTGACAAACTTGGTAAAGGAAGGGTGAAAAATATGAAGAATTCCTCGACTCAGCTTATCGTATTAATCACACTTTTTAATGCCTCTACAGCAGATGGTCCAAAAATAACTCTCTAAGGGAGAATTCAGCTTTAATATCTTCAAGACTGTTTTGAGTACTCAACCAAGCAAACCTCCTCATAACAGTTGCAGCAGCTCTGGAAATGGCATCAGCAGAATCATAAGCACATTTCAAACAGTGGTTAGCTACTTGGGACACAGAAGCAATCAGAAGAAGAAACAAATGCTTAAATATTTCTCATATTTTCAAAACAGGCATGCATATACTTTAACACATGAGCTTGGAAGCTGATAATTCTGAAAATGTTTTGCAGAAACATATGCTTTCTTCCCAAATCTATCAACACCTTTTCTTTGACAGAAGGAGAGGGATTGGTATTAACCAGATGTTTATCAGCAGCTGGTTTCACCAGAAAATAAGTGCTGTGTCTGATCTGGGATTAATACATAAAAATGTATAGATCTGAGGAACTTTATAAAATCCATCTGTTTTCTTAGCAGCAGCAGGCTGGGTGTCAGTCAAGTTACAGGCTGTAAACAAATACATCTCCCATTGCTGAAATAACAGGAGGAATCAAAGTACATTCAGGAAAATCCAATAAATTTATTTGGAATTAATCATAATACTTCAGCGGCAGAGGAATGTCATTATGTTCCCACTGAAACAAATTATTCATGCTGGAAATAGTTTCAGAAAAAGAGAATCCTTCAGAGAAACTTACACAAAACATACTTTCCTCATAATCAGAACTGGAGACCTGAGGAAAAAAAAAAAAACAGCATCATGTTGTAGTTCAAAATATCAAATTTTCTCAGAAAATGAAGAATCCCTTTTTTCTCTTGCTGGAAACAGCTGAAATTGAAGCGTCAAGAGCCTGCACTAGACCCTGAGTAAAGTCCAATAAATCACTTATACCTTACATTTGTGCTTCTTTTTGACAAGAGCTTCTGAAGAAGCAGACAAACTTTTGCCAGGCAAACTTCCCTAAGAATGGGCAATCCAGTCTGGCTAGGCTGAGATGAATTTGCTGGTCTTCTCCCAGAACAGACAAGAGTGATTCTCCCTTGTCTACATAGGGCACTGAAAAAGCTGCAGTGGACATGTTTAAACCCCAGTCCATGGTAGCTGCAAGTGCTACACCAGAGGGAGTCAAAGAAAAAGATAAATAGCATGAGGAACAATAAATGGCCAGAGCATTGTCACAAATCTGTCACCTGCTGTGGTGGCAAAGGCTGTTTATTAATTTTATTTTGTGGCTAGTACAAGGAAGAACTGAGGAACTTTTAGGTTGTTCCATGGTAAAACTGGAAAAGGCACCTAATTCCCATGGAAACCAAAAGCATCAATAGTTAGTAAAATATGGTCCCCAAACTATTCTTTTTTTCAGCTCATCTTAAGCTGAATAATGGCTTGGATGTGTGGAAGGTGCCCTTGAAGCTTTGGAAGCTGGCCAGCTGTTATATCCTGTGCAGGTATAAGCCATATAGCTAAGGCTACTGTGGCAGTGATCAATATGATGAACATCAGCATTCATTATTGCAGACTCCATTGATAAAAACAGACAATATGCCTGATATAACAATTCATATAATCAATGCTGACAGTAGATCCTGATTACTGGTCTGACAAGGTGACACTAGCTTGACAATCTGTAGCTTTGCAGCTTACCTGCAAAGCTATTGATTGCAACAATTTTCCATCAGATTTGAAAAAAAAGCTCTATGAAATCTAGGACAAATACATTTCTATTCCTATTGAATTTACAGTATACTTGTGCACTTTTTAGTGATTTTGTAGTAAACTAAAAATTACCTTAGACTGTACTATAGTGAGAGCCTGCTCCAACCTACACCAGGAACCCATGCTGATGGAAGTAGGGGGTTTATATGCCTCTATTGGCCAGTGTATACCTACCATAAAGCCCAACAGCTCTGTATCAATAAGCTACCAGCTAGCTGGTGCCCAGTTAACTAGTTTGGGTTACCTGGGATAGCTCTGTTGAGTGAAAGCCGGACATAAAACCAATCAACTTGCCAACCATGAACCAAAGATTGCTACACTCAACATAGGTTAACTGGCATGACACAGCCTGTCAATGGCTGACATGATGGTAAGAAATAGGCTGGACATCTTATGTATCCAGGAAATAAGATGGAAGGGCAGTACAGCAAAGCCACTTGGCTTGGGATCCAGAGTCTACTACTCAGGGGGAGGACAAACTAGAAATGGTGGGGGAATTGTGGTGAGGGAGAGGCTTTAGAAGACAGTGATGGATGTCATCAGAATTAGTAACAGAGTCATGGCAATCAGACTCCAGTGTAAGGATAGGGCAGTAGTCATAATGTCAGCCTATGCCCCACTGCAGGGTTGTGATGGCAAGGAAAAGAGTGTATTCAGCAGCAGTTGCAGGACCTACTAGGAAAAGGACAGCATGAATTTGTGCAGGTAATGAAGGACCTGAATGTACGTATTTGGAGAGACAGAACAGGATATGAGGACTGCCTGGTTCCACAAGGGTAGGGCAAAAGGAATAAAGAAGGAGAGGCCATTCTAGACTTCTCTCTGGCAAATGACTTGATGGTGGCCAACAAGTGGTCCATCAAGACAAACAGTCACAAGATCACATACAAGGGTGGCCAACATGCAACTCAGGTAGGTTTCCTCCTAGTAGGGAAAAGGCAGTGGGGTAGAATCAATGATTGCAATGTCATCTCCAGTGAAACAGTTGGCCCATAACATAAAGCACCGGCTGCCACAGTGTTCTGCAAGTAGTGGTCAGAAAAGACTCTAAGGTCAACAAAGACTGGGATAAGGATGTTGATGTTGACTGGAGAGAAAGCACAAGAGTTCAAGGAAATACACAGGGCTCTAGCACCTCAGGAAGAAGAGGAAATATGTAACCAAGCCAGGTATTGAAATAAGACACGTAAGGAAAGGTAGTAGTGGAGTGCCGAAGTTGAGGAAGTTATCAAAAGAAAGAAGTGCAGGAAAAAGTGGGAGATCGAAAAGACAGACCATGCTAAGAAAGAATACTGGCTGGCTAACAAAGAGGCTAAGAGAGAAATTGCAATAGCAAAGAACAAGGCATCAGAGGCACTTTTTCAGCTTCTGGAAAGTGACTCAGCAGATGGCACAAAAATTCTATTAGGTTGCAAGGCAAAGACAGAAAGTTTATGAAGATATTCTTCAGATACCCTTCATAAGGGATACCAGCAACAATCTGTTCACCAGTACACAGGACATTTAAGGCAGATGGAAGGATTATTTCCAGCATCTTTTGAATGAATAAAACCCCGCAGAAGCTGTACTACCCCAGACACAACCTATGAAAAATGAAGAAGAGGAGCCCACCCTAGAAGATGTAAGAAGAGCACTAAGAAAAATGAAGTCAGGGAAAGCAGCAAGCTCCGATGAGGCCACAGGTATATGATGAATATGTTGGGTGAGTTAGGGGGAAAATGGTTCAAGGGTACTCATAGCAGTATGTTGAGAAATGCATATCCCAAATGACTAGGGTGGCAGTGGTGCAGCGGTTAACATTGTCATCTCACAGCAAGAGGTTCTTTGGTTTGATTCTCAGCTGGAGTGCCTTCTGTGCAGAGTCTGCATGTCCTCCCTGCATTCATCTGGGTTTCCTCCAGGTACTCCGATTTCCCCCCACATTCCAAAGACATGCGTCTGGAGTGTTTCTCCCCAGGCCTCTGCTGAAAACAGGCTCTGTCCTAGTCTGACTTTCCCAGTCAACAAATGTTAAATAAATAAGGCATTCTAGTGCCAATTTACAAGAAAGTGTAAAATCTTACCATAACAGTAGATGTCTTTTTCTTCACTGTTGCAGTATCCAAAACTGAAGGACTCTCCTGCCAACACTCGTCCAGTATACAAAAACCTAATGATCCTGTATGCACCATATGTCACATTTATGCTCCCTGTACAGAATGTAGGGTATAAAATGAACATATGGAGGCAACTACTCAGAAATTAATTGCCCCAGAAGAGAACAGTCTCCATAGGAGAAAAGAGTCTATGTACATCTAGAAGGAAAAAATGCAGAAAAAAAAGGGGAAAGGGAATCTAAAACAAAAACCATAACAAACTAAAGAGGGAGCAAATACTGCAACAATGAAGAGAAGGACATCTACTGTTATGGTAAGATTTTATACAACTGTACTATGTCCTTCTGTATCACTGTTGCAGTATCCAAAACAAAAGAAAGAGTAAAAAAGCTCAAGAAACAGGATGTCAGGTGGAAGGCTGAGAACAGCCTTCAACAAACCCACATAAAATGGTTTAGGCAAACTTGCTCGGCCCTAGAAACCATATCCAACTTGTAATGCTTGCTAAAGGTATGCACTGAAGACCAAGTAGCATCTTCAAGGATGGAGTTGCTGTCTAACCCCTTGAAGAAGGCACCAGGAGAGGCAAAAGCCCTGGAATGAGTTCTAACATAAATAAACAAACATTTGCCATGAAAAGAATAACAAAAGGAAATGGCCTTAGATATCCAGGAGGAGATGGTTTGCTTAGAAACAGCCAAACACAATGTCCTAGGATGAAAGGAAACAAAAAGCCGATTAGACTTACAGATGGCCTTAGTTTTATCTAAATAGTACCTGAGCTGTCTGTGAAAATCCAAGGTATGGAGGGGCCTCTCACTAGCAGACTGGGAAGGAAAAGGAAGGGAGTTGTACTGCCTGATTAAAAGGAAGAAGGATTAGTATGAAGGGACACTATCCCTGTGAAAAAACAAAAAAGGAGGAATGGCCATAAGGGCCTGGAGCTCAGAATCAAACCCTCCGAGCAGAAGTAATTGCCAGCAACAAAGCAGTCTTCCAGGTACAAAGTTGCAAAAAAGCAGAATCTGCATGCTCAAAAAGAGTCTGAGTCAACTTTTTCCAAAACAAAATTAAGGACCCAAGGAGAATAAATTGGTTTCTTTGGAGGCCTGATATGCATAAATTGTTTAGGTTCATAGATTCATAGATTCATAGATTAGTACTAGGCTAACTGCCCTTGTGGGCCATTTTAAGCCTAGCCAGTTACCCCATGTGAGAATCAAACCCTGCACCTTGTGTATGTAAGGTAAACAGCTTAAAACATTATGCCAACCTCCCAACAAAATGAGACCTCAAAATGAAAAATCAAAGGAGGATTCAAGGATAGACAAGAGAAATGACTGACAAATTGGCCTTCACAGAAGAATAGACCAGGGCAGTCTGGAGCAACTCACACAAATAAGAGATGACCAGAGGGACCCCCACTGAAAAAAGGGTCCTGGCTACCAGCATTGCACCAGCAGAAAATCTTTTCCATTTGGACACATAAGATTTCCTGGTAGAGGGTTTCATTGCCTCCTGTAAAATCCTGAGCATATCCTCAGAAAAGAGGTGCCTGAAAGGGATCAAAACCATATCATCTACACTGTCAGTTGAAGAATGGACAAGTGAGGATGGATGAGAGAACCCTTGTTCTATGTGAGGACATCCAATTAGTGAGAATAACCTGTGGTGATTGTCCCTGGCAGGATCCATTAAGAGCGGAAACCAGAGCTGTCTTGGCCAAAAGGGAGTCACTAGCAAGTTTTTCATGGAGTCCAGCTAAATCTTCTGCAGGACTTTTGGAAGTAGAGGAAGAGGAGGGAAAGCATAAAGAACCGTCCCCCTTCCAAGGAAATGAAAGGGCATCTTTCCTTCACACCAGTTGCCATGGCACTGTGGAACAGAAGAGAGGAAGCTGCCTGTTTATAGGGAAGTCAAAAAGATCTACCTGAGGAATACCCCACCAATTGACAATGTCCTGAAACATGTCTCTGTGAAGCATCGATTCATGAGATAACTGAAAGCCCACCTCCAAGTCTGAAGAGACAGCCTTCCAAGGAGGTAAGAGTCCGTGCTTCCCTACTTGTTGACATACCACATCACTGCAGTGTTGTCTGTATACACCTTCAAGGGGCCTGCAGAGAACATGGGGTGAAAAGCTTGAAGGGCCAGAATCAGAGTTTTCATATCTTAGATGTTGATATGGTCTGACTGCTGATGGAAAGTCCAGAGACCCTGAACTATCAGGTGACCAAAAGTAACCCTCCAACCCCATGACTGAGGGATTGGTGAACAGTTCTTGAGAAGGGACTGGAGTCTAAAAGGGCTGGCCTGGTTTGAGAGCAAACTGTTGAATCCACCACTTGAATTCCTTCTTTAGACAGGGAAGTAGAGTAACACTGAAATCCAGAGGGGGACAATACTTAAGCCAAACTGACTTGAGGTATCACTGAAGCTTCTGCATATGTAGTCTGACAAGAGGAAGCATTTGAATAGAAGATGCCATTAATCTCATGGCCTGAAGAAACTCCCAGGCTGGCATGGCAGTCAGAGGAAGAAGACACTGAAAGAAAATTGTCAATGACAAAACTTTTGGAGGTGAAAGAGAGACCAACACTGGCACTTTCTGAATCCTGCATCCCAGATACACATGATCCTGAGAAGGAGTCAGGATAGACTTTTGGAAGTTGATAGCAAAACCCAGACTTTTAAGAAGATAGATGGTGATCTTCAGATCCTGTAACAAGCAACTGGGAAAAGGTGCGTGAAGCAACAGGTCATTTAGATAAGGAAAAATCTGAGTGCTTGGAGCCTGCAGAAAGCAATCACAGGAGACAGACATTTTGTGAATACTCTTGGGGCAGTAAATAGGCCAAAGGGCAAATAACAGTACTGGAAAAGGAAGACACAGAGAAATGTAAAAACATTCTGAAAAGATGGTGAATAGGGATATGATGGTAAGCATCTTTCAGATCCAAGGACACCAGAAAAGCCTGGGGTAACAAAAGAGGAACTAGGGTTTGCAGAGTAAGCATACAAAAAGAGGAGACCTTCAGAAAGGTGTTGAGCAGGGAGATATCCAGAATAGGTCTTCAAGAGCCCTCCTTTTGGAAAACCAGAAACATCCTGGAATAAAAACCCTTTCTTACTTGAGGGGGCAGGTTGAATGGTTCCTTGGTTCACCAGGGGACCCTAGAACCTCTGGGAAATGGGAAAGTTGCTCTAGAGGAGGTTGAGGAATCCCTGAAAAAGGATTGACAGACTTCCATAGGTTCATAGGAGGTTACTAGGCTATTGGCCCTAGGGCCTTTATAAGCCTGGCCATGTTATACCCTTCGTCCGTTATTCACCAAGTTGCACGGTCTATATTTGCAGTGAGAGTCTATGATCAGCACCGACTACCCTTATCCAAGAGGGACATAGGTGACACCCCCAGGGTAAATTTACAATCTCCCATCTAGTTGTCTAAGTTATGCTTAAATAAGGTCATTGAGGACCTCTGTTTTATGTGAATTGGAAGTTTGTTCCAGAGGAGTGGCAATCACTGGGAGACCTATCTGTCTCCCTGCATGTCCTGTTAATGTTGCAGGTTAGATTAAGATCCCTAGAGCAAGTGACTATTATCCCTTTTTACTTGCAGATGTGCAGCATTTACATTAAAGCAGGGTCCAAGACTGCTCTGTAGGTCAGGCACAACTTGCCTTTCAGCAGCCTATAAGATGCACAGTGCAAGGACAGGGCCTTCACTCTGTCCATATAGGTCATGTGTTGAAGGCCCTCAGTTTTCTTGGTGAGAAGCCTCTGAGGCCTCTCCAGCTGCTGCAGGTGTCTTCTGAGGTACATACAGAAGGGAGTGCTGTACTCTATTAGTGGTCTGATGACTGAGTACAGAGGAGTTATAACATCCTTAGCTCTCGATATGATGCCCTTGCATATGAGATGTGCAACATAGAAGGCCTTCCTTACCATTGTGGACAAATGGCGAATGAAGTTAAGGTTGCTTAAAAACCTGTGTTCCCAAATGTCTCACCACAGGGTTTGAGCTAAGGGGGGTAATGTTAATATTGTAATTTGAAGTGACTTCCTTTTTGCTGAAAGGGATGATAAAGCATTTTTTTTTTGCATTTATTTTAAGTCCATGGCTTTGGCACCAATCATTTGTCTGTGTAAGCCCTTTTTATAGTATGTCAACATCATTGGGGGACTCAATGACTGCACCCAGTTTGCAGTCTTTGGCAAATATGGTAAGCCATAGGCCATCTATTTTCACCTGGATTTCTGAAAAATAGATTCCAAACAGTAGGAGGCCCAGCACAGATCCTTGATGTACACCACTGGTAACTGGTCTGCTGGTAGAGGTGGAATCCCAAACTTGACTGTATGAGTTCTGTCAGTGAGCTAGTTGTCTACCCATCTAGTGATATATGGGTTAATTCTTAGCTGGGTGAGTTTCTGAATGATGCCTCACATCCATCAGGGATACTATGAAGTATCCCTGATGGATGATAGAAAGAACCCAAGAGTCTGAAGTGATGAGATGACAAATTGGTAGACAAAGGGAAAGTCAAAGGGACAAAGGAACCTGGTCTAAAAGAAGGGGGGGGATGGAATTGTCAAAGAGAAGCAGGCTTATCAGATAAAGGAGGCTTCTGGGCCACAAAAATCTGTGAAACCTTGGCAGAGGGGGCCTACCTCCAACCCTTCCTGCCCTTAGAGGCCTGGCATGGTTGCCTGTGAACAAAAGTAGATCTAGAAGGATAATTCCTTTGGAACTTAGGGATAGGAGAGGTAAAAATATGTTTAAAGTCCTGCAAGGCTTTGCCTTTCTCTTGAAGAGACTTAAACAAGTCAGCAGCATCAGTCCCGAAAAGATGTTTATTATCCAAAAGAACATCCAACAACTTGGCATTAATGTCCTCAGGTAGAAACTGAAGACAAAGCCAAGAATAACACCTCAGGACAGACCCAAAAGCCGCAGCACTAGAAGAGGCATTAGCAGTATCAAAACTACAATTAATAGAGAGGTGAGCCATTTGAGAAGCAGAACCTAAAAAAGATAAGGCCGAGGATTTGCCTTCAGAAATAGGGAGGCCAGAAATAACCTGACAAGCCTGAGCAATCAAGACCAGAACATACTTGGTCATGTGGGTGTGGTAACTAACAGCCCTAAAGGCCAAAGTAGAAGCAGTGTAAAGTTTTTTTACCAATGCTCTCCATTGCCCTCTCCATGGCCCTACTATCCTTATCAGAAGGCAAAAATTTGGACGAGGGCAAATGCTTAGAAGGTTTGTCAGAAGAGACAGACACCTCAGTAGGAACAGCAGAAGGACATGTAAATAAAAACATACAGTCCTCATGAACCTTATAGAAACTATCAGGTTTCTTAGCAGCAGGAGGCTGAGAATCAGGACTCTTGGAAGACATGGAAGCAGCAATGAAATTATATAACTAGGCAGCCAAGACAGGAGGAACTGCTGATGGTTTAGGAGTATCCACCGGAAGCAACTCATAATATATTCTCTGAATATCAGAGACTTGAGAAGAATCTTACTTAAAGAATTCCATCATTCTAGCAATTGTGTCCCTAAAGGACAATTCTTCAAAAGGAGACTCAGGGCTAAAAGACTCCTCTTCATCAGACACATACGCCAAAGGTGAAGGCATCTGTGAAAAATAGGACAAAAACCCCTCATCAGACACTGAATCCTGATCCAAGGAATCGAGTTCCGTTAGCCATTCAGAAGGGAGAAGGCTTTAAGGCCATCAAGGCAGAAAACAAGCCCTGAGTAAACTCCTGCTATTTTCTCTGAGGATCCCTAGGACTAAAACATGCTTCAGTTTTTGTCTTTTCTTGGAAGGGACATCAGCCCTAACAAATAGTGGAGGTTCCAACCCTTGGTGAGATTCATCCATGCCAGTCTCTGATGAGGTTGCAGCACAGGAATCTGACATAGACACCGAATGACGTAAAGAGCTATTGCCTGCTTCTACAGGGACAGCTGGTGGAGGCTGGACAGCTAAAGAATCTGGCTGAACTTCTTGGACTTCTTCTTACCTAGTGGTAGTATCTCAGGGTTACAGGATTCTGCCATGGTACCCTGGGCTAACTGTTTAAGCTGTTGGTTTTTAAGATAAATTACCAAGGAAGACAAATAGCTTCTCTGTGTCTTAGGCATAAATTCCTTACAGATACTACAAGAGGTATGGCCATGGGAAACACCCAGAACAAAAAAGAAAATGTGATGATCCTTATGGGGAATCTGCCTCCCACACTGACATTTTCCTTTCTTGGATGACATGAACTCTAGGCAGCAAAATAAAATACAAGCCCAAGAAAAGTGAAAAAAAAAAAAACACCCGAATGGGGCACTTATCCGGTGGCTAAGTATTCAGTACAGCAACAAGGCATTCAGACCAAATAGCAAAAGCAGCATTCAAACTGGTGGCAAAGAAGTTCTGGGTAGTTGCATCCATCCATCCCTTTTATGCCCTACATATTGTGCGGGAGCATAAATGTAATGTACGGTGCATAGAAGCTCAATAGGCTTCTGTATACTGGCTGAGGGTTATGCATGTGTGTGTATGTATGTATGTATGTATGTATATATATATATATATATATATATATATATATATATATATATATATATATATATATATATATATATATATATATATATATATATACACACACACACACACACACACACACACACACACACACACACACACACACACACACACACACACACACACACAACTACTTGTTGGTAGTAGTTCTTTGCTCTTTACTTGTCTGTTTAAAAAAAAAGTAGTAGTAGAAACAGTTAAATTTCTTCCCTTTCTTGATTTTTGTTGGCATGACGCTATGGCGGATAAAGCTTCAACAGGCTTTAAGAAATGTATTAAGTGTGGGCATAAGCTCCCTTTATTAGATGCTCACACTTCGTGTGTATATTGCTTAGGACTGTTTCATCTACAGGAAGATTGCTCTATTTGCCATGGGTTTAATCCCAAGGTGTTAGTTGAAAGCAAGAATAAGCTAATTCTTAAAGGTCTTTTGCCTTCATCTTTTGAAGACGCTATATCCGGAAAGAAATCTCTGAAAACCAAGACTAAAACAAAATCCTCATCTCCGAGTCCTCATAGGAGAGATCTCATAAAGATCCAACTTCGTCCGCTTATCCAAAGAAGCTGAAAATGTCTTATCTGACGTCTTCGGATCCAGACGAGTATAGAATGAAAATTGACAACATCAAATCAATATATTAATTAAGTAAAATGTGACCCTATACATACATTGTACAAATATGTGGAGAGATATAACAAGTTGAGAAAGAATATTGTAAGTAGTTAAAGTATTCACAAGCTGCAGTTAACAGAATAGATTAAGAACCCTGAGTACAATCCTGAAACAGAGAAAACTACATAATATAGCCTAGTCAAAATTATATTTGTCCTTTATCTAACAAGTAGATTGACTATGCTTGGATAGAAAGTATAAGCAAAAGGTATGCTGGGTTGGGAGGACAGAGAGAGTAGTTCAGCCTGGGGTAGTGCAGGATCAGAGCCAAGTCTTATTTAGGTAGTCTTTTTATTAGTTGTTTGAAGTTGCAGACTTTGGAAGTAGATCTAATTTGCAAATGGATACAATTCCATTTCTTAGCAACAGAGTACAAGTAGAGACTTTGGCCAGGGGGGGTTGTGGGATTTCTATAGGTATAAGCTTCAAGGTGGTCCCTAAGTGAATTTGGATAAGTTTCGGAAGTTGTAAATTTACTAGGGTCAGGGACAAACATCCAGTCTAGAACTGCACCTTTACTTTTGGTATTATTAAATCTAGTGTATGTTTTGCTAAGTTGTGTGCAACCATAAAGGTTTATAGTAGCTGAGGGAAAGACCGAAGTAAGGTTTTGACAGTCAATATTTACATCTCTTAGTACAATTTTTTTCATAAGAGATAGTATTTATTGCACAGGACTGAATTTCCTCTGAAGTTGGTATATTATTTCCAGGCAGAAAATTAGACTGCAACAAAACATAGCTGTTTTTTTTTATTGTTAAGCATTAACAGTGATACAAGTATTTCAGCATTTTGGAACTTTGGGTTTTTGAGTGAATAGGGACAGAGAGATTGTACGAACGTGGATAAATTAAAGATACCCTACTTGCTTTCTTGTGGGGCCTATCAGCTCTAATAATACTGTAGCCTGGAATGAGAAGTTTAAAATTGTTAATGTTAGTCTTAAGCCAGGTTTCTGCAATGGCAAGAATATCAGGGCTATACTGTGATATCCAGGCATGTAGTTCTGTAATTTTCTTACAAATGCTATGGAGATTGATAGTGACAATATTCAATTTTTTGGAAGACCAATGGGAAAATGATGATGGGGTGAGGGCTTTTGATGTTCTAGTTTTATTAGTATGGACAGGTGGTGGTTTAATGGTAGGACAATACACTCGGGAAGCGGTATAATTGATGGTTGAAGGAGGGTTAGTCAAGTCATAATCTTGCAGGGGTGATTCTTTAATATTTAGATCAATTATTGAGTTTTGAGGGCCTGTGTTGGGGTGGATATCACAGAGATGAACAATAAGCCACATCAAAGTAACTCACAGAGATAGTGAAGGACCATGAACATCCCTGATGTACTGGGGTCCTATCCTCCATTTTGACACTAGATGGAAAACCTTTTTTACTTGGATATGTAAAAATTTCTGTCTTTCTGGTGTTAGGTGTTCTAGCTTCTCAAGAAATTTGCAACAAATTCTGAGCGAAGCTTAAAATACTATCATCCATATTGTGAGTTTCAAGGGGCTGCAGAGTGGGTTTAATTAGTGACTTCTTGTCTTGAGTTAGTAAATCCACTAAGTGAGGAAGAGTCTGGTTATGACCCATAGGCAATTCCTTGATAAGATTGAAAACCAATGTTGCCTTGGCAAAAAGGGGTCAGTAGCAGTAACCTTAGGCTACCCTATCTTAACTTTTGAAGCACTGTGAGATTTTCAGAGGCAGTGTATTGATTTAGAGGGGACCTGTATACGTTTTATTTATTTATTTATTTTAGTAGAGTGTGGTAGTGAAGAATTTTATGTTTAAAATAAAGTCAAGATAAAAGATTAAAAAGGGAGGGAGATATATTGGTATAGCGTATCCTGATTCTGTAGTGTGCTGAGTAAACTGCAGTGCGATAGGTGTATAGAGAAGAAAGTATACAGTGATAATTTTAGACAGGATGCTAATAGCAGCAGAAAGAGGCATGAAGCTTGGAGAAATATATGAAATGTCAGTCGTTATAGAGAAGAAGAAAAAGTGAGGTGTAGTACAACGTGGAGGGAGGCAGAGCTGGAGTAAATGAAGAGAACTAAGTGGAAATTATATGTCTTATTAGTTAATTCTAATTATGTAATAATGAGAGAGGAAATGGAGGAGTACCAATGATATTTGAAGCATACCTCTCAACCTCTCAGTGCAAGAAATCTGGACAAAGACAAAAATAATGGGGGACAAAGGCCTAAAAATAGGGACAGATTTTAAATATTGCTTTTATAAACTTAGAAAGTTGCTAGAATAATAGGTTTTGTGTTAAATGCATTTTCTGAAGGATATAAAGTCTGAAACAAAATGTTTGTTTTTATTTTGTGATTTCAGTCCTCAATGATTTTCCAGAAAAACACAACTTCTATGAGAATCAGATCAAAAGTATGATGAAAAATCTGTACATTCTGTGAAAATCTGGACAGTTGAGAGGCATGATTTGAAGTCTGTCAGAGGTATAAGGAGCAGACTATAACTAAGAGCGCTGAGAATTAAATTTAGTTTCAAGTAATAGTATGAAGAACAAATCAGGCAGATGTAAATTTCTGTGGTCGGGAGGAGTATGGGTAAAGAATTCTTTCTCCCTTGTTTTATGGATTTGGAAAGAAAGAGGGTAGTTAAATAATCTGGTTAAGAGTGAATTCAGTAACCACTTTAAGCATAAAAGAAGGATTAGTTCAAAGACGTACTCTACTATTAGGGAAAAGATGACTGCACTAAAGGACTTATAGCTCTGCAACTCTTCTAGCTTAGGTTAAGGGTGCTAAGATGGCAGTTTTCTGAGTCAAAAAAAATTCAAAGGCTAATTGGCTCAAAAGGAGGAAGAGTTAGGTTTTCTAATATACAGTTCAAGTTCCAAACAGGGGGCACATTTTTTCTTGGAGGTTTAATGTGGAAAACTCACTTGAGAAACAGCTTGACCTGATTAGAGTTAGATAAAGGAGGATCCATTGGCAGATAAGAAAAAATAGCTGAAAGTTGTACCTTCATAGAAGTGTACAATAAGCCAGATAGACGTAACTCACAGAGATAAAGCTGTACCTTTACAGATGTCTACTATAAGCCACATCAAAGTAACTCTCAGAAATATTGAATGACCATAGATGCTGCTGATGTACTGGGGTCATGTCCTCCATTTTGACACTAGATGGAAAACTTTTTCTACTTGGATATAGATTCATAGGTTCATAGATTACCACAAGGCTAACTGCCCTTCTGGGCAATTTTAAGCCCAACCCTTAGCCACCCCATGTGAGATTCAAACCATGCACCTTGTGTTTAGAAGGTGAACACCTTAACATTATACCAACCTCCTACTGAAAAGTATTCTGTCTTTCTGGTGTTACGTGTTCTAGCCACTCAAGAAATTTGCACAAATCCCAAGAGTACTGGTGCCTGAAAAGAACTAAAATACTATCAACCATACTGTGTGTTTCATGGGCTGTAGAGTGCATTGTATCAGTGACTTCTCGTCTTGAGTTGGTTGCATCAGTGACTCCTTGTTATGAGTTGGTTGCATCAGTGACTCCTTGTCATGAGTTGGTTGCATCAGTGACTCCTTGTCGTGAGTTGGTTGCATCAGTGACTCCTTGTTGTGAATTGGTTGCATCGGTGACTCCTTGTCATGAGTTGGTTGCATCAGTGACTCCTTGTTGTGAGTTGGTTGCATTAATGACTCCTTGTCTTGCATTAGTAAATAAACAAAAGAGGAAGAGTCTGGTTATGACCCCTGGCCAATTCCTTAAGAAGAGAGAAAACAAATGTTGCCTTGGCCAAAAAGGGGTCAGTAGCAGTGACCTCAGACTGTATTATCTTATCTTTTGATGCACTTTGGGAATCAGATGAAAGGGATGAAAGGATTACAGAAACTTTATTTTCAAGTTATTGATTGTGAAGGCATCTGTTGCAATTGCTGGCTTGCAAGGAGTTCCAAAGCAAAATAGATTTGATCACTTATTTTGTATTGATGCAAACAGGTCTATTTGAGTAACTCCAAATTAATGGATGAGCTCTTCATCATCCATTTGTGATGATCTGTCCTATCTGTCAGACCTGCGTAGAAAATCTACCACTATGTTCATATGACATTGAATGTAAACTGCTAGAAGAAACAGATTTTGTAGAATTGCCACTTCCCAAGTTGTCATAGCAAATCTGAAAAGGGAGTAAGGCTTTGTCCCTCCTAGTTTATTTATGTACTATATACCTGTGGTATTGTCTGTCACTATAGGCAGTAGCTAGTGTTCAAAGTTGGTGAAGATTTGAAACCATTGACTGGGGTCACCATACTTTTCCTATCTAAAGAGCTACGGCCATTGTGAATCTTGGTGCCTTGGGAGCAAGCTCACTATGCAAAATCTGAGGCATCTGTTGCGACGTTCTGTACTGGTGGAGGTTGTACAAAGGGGCCTCCCAGTTTAGAGTCTATTTGCCCACACAGTAAACCATTAACTAGAAAAGGAAATACTGTTGACTGAAAGAATTCTAGTGCTGGGCCCAGATACAACTGGATTTTTCTCACATGTAGCCTGTCATAAGAAACCATAAGCATAGTTAAACCCATGAACCTCAGGGCTTTTACAAATTCTCTGACTGAGGCATACTTCTGTTTTGTTAGATTTAGGAAGTAGCTTTTGTATGCTACTGATTTGTTCTGTGGGAGAAAAACTTTCTATAAAGTGGTATCTATTAGGTAACCTAGGAAAACCACTCCTGAAGAAGGGGCTGGAGAAGATTTCTTTAGAGTGTGAGTGAAGCCTAGATTCTGAAGAAGGTCCATTAAGATTTCCAAAACTTTCTACACCTCTGAGCTGGAAGCATCATGAATCATGTGATTGCCCAGACAAGAAAAGATCTGAACTCACTGGAGTCTGTAAAAGACTATAACCAGAGCCAGGTACCTTTATGAATATCTTTGGTGCTGTTGTAAGCCAAAAGGGCAAAAAAGTAAACTGATATTGCAAGCCCAAGACAGACAATTTTAAATATTTTCTGACATTCTTGTGGATTGGAAAATGTAAGTAAGCATCTTTTAAATCCAGAGCAACCAAAAATGTGCTTGAGTGCGGAAGATGCAAAAGAGTTTGAAGGGTGAGCATTCCTATGCAAGGAACTCTCAAAAACATGCTGATTCTGGATAGGTCTGGAATTGGCATTTGGTTTGCTTTGTTCATGGGGACTAGAAATAGTCTTGAATACAATCCTTTTCCCCAAAGATGAGTAGACACCCCAGTAGAAGAAATTTTGAAATAATGGAGGCATAAGATGTTCCTGATGCCTCGAAACTTGGGATATGCCTGAGAAGGTTGATTTGGAATCCCATTGAGATTAGTAACATCTGATGAAGGTTAGCACCCAGAAATCTGAAATGACTGTTTCTCATAATAGCAGAGAAAGAGAAAGTTTGCCAATTATTCTGAAAGAATTGGATAATTGGCCAAGGTGGGGAAGAGGAAGGGGAAGAGAAGCTGGATAGGTATAAGCAGGGCTGAACTCTATTGTTGTTGTGGTCTTAACACCCACTAGGCCTGGTCTTAAGGAGTACTCTTACCATTTTTTTTAAATTGACGTTTGCTTGATTTTGTTGTTAAAAATTTAGTGAGGTTGCTATGGAAATGACTTTGTTTTGCAGGTTAATATTTGTCATATCTAGGTATCAGAGAAAGAAAGAATTGTTTTATTCCTTTCATCACTTTACCTCTCTTTATCATCTTTTTAAAGACTTCAGCTGTGGCTCCCCGAAACAGCAAATCTTAATCCAAAGGAGCTTTCAGTGACTTGAGTCTTGATACTCTTGGGTAAAGGCTGGAGCCTTAGCAATGCATGTATACAGATGACAGAGCCAGTGGCAGCTGCAGTAGATGCTGCATAAATGGCATCATGTCCACATTTTATGGAAAGTTTAGCAACGTGAGAGATGTGGCGTGAAGCATGTCTTTGAAGTTATAATCTCATGTCTAGGCTAGGCATTCTGGAAATCTTCTTTTCCATACTAACATAGCTAAAAGGAATTTAATCATATTTAAAAGCTCTGAAAAACTGGGTTGCAGATATACAAACTTTTTTTTTTACTGAAACTATCAAGGGTTCTGCCCTCTTTATCATTTGGTACAGAATTAGGATCAGGGACTAATGTAGGTCCCTTCTCCAGGTTCAAAGAGATAACAGAAACAGCCACAGTTTTTTTTTACTAAAGATATTTGTTCGAATCCAGTACCCTGTTAAATCCTTATAGCCTTTTAGGAGGTGAAGAATGACAATTTGGAGTACGAGAAGCTGCTTAAAAGGCATCATCAAATGTGCTAAGCAGCCAAATGTTTAAGAAAATCCATGTGGAGAAGGTCAAAAATACCTCTTTTTTTTAAAACACTGTCAAATATATTCTCACCCTGTCTAGATGAAACATTTCGTTCATCCCAGAAATATTCTCACCAAAAGAAATTTCATTATTAGGAAAGTCAGAGGAAAGCATATCTTCTACATCTAGCTCATGATCAGAAGGAGAAGGGATGTGAGAGGTATGGTCCAAGTTCAGTACCGTGATCCTTTTTATGTGAAGAAGAATCCCATTTTATATTAGTAGGAAGGAACAGGAGGAGAAGGATGAGTCTGACCTAGTAGCTACAAGACCAAACCAATTATGTGGCTTGAAGAAGATATTTCTCAGAAAAGATTTGCCTAAGAATTGAAGGAGGAGAAATATGCTTTAAATTCTGTTGCATTTTATGCGGGACATCTGTCTGGGTTTTAGGCTAAGGGTTGGACCCCTATTCATAGGTTCAAAGGTATGTATTAGGCTAATGGCCCTGCAGCCTTTACAAACCTAGCCCATGGGATTACTCTGACATTATGCCACTCGACCTTAGTTCCCAGTGCCTCTTGTCGAGTAGACCCACTAGAGTGATCCCCGAGGTGAATTTTTTATTTCCCATCAAGATTTCTCTTGAAGAGGGCCAGTGAGGTGCTCTGTTTGACATGTATGGGACAGTCTCTGGGTTATGAACCTGTCCCTCCAGCGCATTCTGTTGATTGTGGTAATGAGGGTGAGGTCACAGGAGAGTGTGGTGTGGCGGGATTGAGATTTCTTTAGATGTAGCATTTCTAACAGAGCTGGATCAGACATGGCTTTGTATGTCAAGCAGAGATCACCCCTAAGTAGGCGATACGAGACAGACAATAGCTGGAGTTTTCTGAGTCTTTAAGGCATAGGATCTTCTTTGTGAGGTACTTTTGCGGCCTCTCCAGTTGTTGCAGGTGTCTAGTGAGATACATGCCAAATGGGACATTGTACTTGATGAGTGGCCTAATGAGGGAAGAGTAGAGGGAGACTATGACCTCTTTCTTCTTGGATGTAAAACCCTTAGTAATGAGATGTGCCACATAGAAAGACTTTCTGACCACAGTGGCAATGTAGTGGTCAAAAGAGAGGCTGCTGTCAACCTGTGTTCCCAGATCTCTTATAGCACCTTCTGTGTTCACTGGACTACCATCGATGTGGTGATTCAAGGGAACCGGGTTTTTCCCAAAGGGGATGATGATACATTTTTTGGCATTGAGCTTAAGGCCATGGTTCTGACACCAGTCGTTGGTCTCAGTGAGGCCTTTCTGTAGGATGTCAACATCACTTGGGGAGTTAATAATAGCTCCCAACTTGCAATTGTCTGCGAACTTTGTCAGCCAAAGACCCTTTGTGTTGGCTTGGACTTCACAGAAGTAGATAAACAGGAGAGGACCCAGGACTGAACCCTGTGGGACTCCACTCGTGACTGGTCGGCAATCTGACTTGGAGTCTGCTACTTTCACACTGTGTGTTCTATCTTGTGAGCCAGTTTGCAACCCACCTAGTGATATAGAGGTTGATGCCTAGCTTAGTGAGTTTTTTTATGATTCCTGAATGGGGAATAGTATTAAATGCCTTGGCCAGATCACGATAGGCTATATGAACCACCTTGCCTTCATCCACAGCTCTGGTGACTAACTCAAAGAAGTCGCCCAAGTTGAGCAGGCATGATCTACCATTCACAAAACCAAACTGTGTGGGATCCAGAGTTTGGAGATTCCATATATCCTTGTTTATTAGGTCCACGATGATGCGCTCCATAGCTTTGCATATCAGACTCATCAAGCTAATGGGGCGATAGTTCCCAGGGTCTGTAGTCGCTCCTCCTTTGTGGAAAGGGATGGCTTTAGCAGTGTGCCATTTGGTAGGGACAAAGCCTGAGGTGAGGCTGTGATTGAACAAGGCACACAGGTGAGGTACCAGTTCACTCTGTAGTTCACGTAGAACATAGCCACGGATATTGTCAAGTCCCATGGAAGCTGTATTCTTGGCCTTGGACAGTGCTGTTTTAACCTGTGCAGCAGTAATACTGGGTGCCTGGCAATCTACTGGTATTATGATTGGTCCTTTGCAGGGGGGGTAAAGTTGGCATGGTATCTGTCGGCCAGTATATTGGCAATATCTGGTTGGCTCAGCATAGGAAGTACCATTGTGCAGTAGCTCAGAGCAAATCTGGGTATTGCCACGGAGATTCTTTACATAACTATAGAAGGCCTTGTGGTTGTCTTTACTATCTGCTGCAATTCTGTTTTCATAGGTAGCTTTAGAGGATTTGATGAGGGATCTCAACTTTTTGTTGAGGCTGATAAGGGAGTTTTTCTAGTCTTGGGACTTCACCTTATTCCGCATCAGTTTCCTCCTTCTGTTGTAGAGTTGGTTTATGGCAGGGGACCACCAGATTGGCTTCCTTTTTTTTTGGAGGAGACTGTCTTGGTTCTATTGGGTATGACGAGATCTATGCATTTGTGTACGTGTTTGTACAGTGCATTGGTGTATGATTCGGCAGTCATGCAACTATTCTCCATTTGCATGGCTGCCATGAAGTTAGCCACCTCTACTTTTAGGAGCCCAAAGTTAGCTTTTGAGAAGTTTTTCATGGTGGTTAGCTTTGTGGGGAGGGGGTGGGGGGTGGGAGGGATGTGGATTTCCAGGGTGATTAGTTTGTGGTCAGATTTAACCAGGGAGGAGTTAACTATTGATGTAGAACAATGGTCACCCATGTTAGTAATGACCAAGTTAAGGATGTTGCTACCTCTAGTGGGGGTAAGAACAAGTCGGTCCAGAGCATTTGAATTAATGAATTTCAGGAAATGTTGGGCAAGTGTATTGGTACATGAGTAGTTTTCCCAGTTAATAGAGGAGTAGTTGAAGTCGCCCAGTATGAGAGTGTTAGGTTGGACCCTAATATTCTCCAATGTGCTTAGGAACGTGGATTGTGAGTCTTGGGGCATTGTTGGGGACCTATGGCAGTCTGCAACTTGAATCACTGTCTTACCCAGTGTTAGCTGCACCTGAAGTATCTCTGATGCATTATGTTGGGATACCAGTCTAAAGGTGTGTGCATCCTTTATGAATATGGAAACACCACCACCTGGGGCCGAAATGTGTGGAATGAGTTATAGCCTGGTAGTGCAGTGGTGCTTTCTGCTGCCTTGAACCAGGTCTCTGTTACAGCACAAATGTCGATGTTCTCCATTTTAAGCAGTGCTTCGAGCGAGTGCATTTTCAAATTCCTCAACCTTCAATCTCTTTTCTGATGAGAACTTTAAGAACACCCCCTTCACCTTCTGTCATTGTACTCTAGGTTCAAGGGAACTTGTCTTCAGATGGTCAATGGAGGAACAATCAGAAGGACAGTCAGTGGAAATGTATGTGCCTTTATCCTTGGTCATAAAGGTCTCCATAGGGGCAACACTAGATGGTATTTGAGATAGCAATGGATGGATTGGGGGCTGCAAAAGTGCTTCACTTGGTTCATCCACCCTTTGTCTGAGAACAGGAATCATTTACTTTTTTGGCAGTTTATCTGTTTGCTTCTTTTTTACCTAGAGGGTCAAATTCCAAAGAAGAAGTGGATAATGTAGCTACTTCCACCAGCAATGACAACGTGTTGTTTTCTAGATATCAGTCAAGGGTGTTAATGTGACAACTTAGAGTTTTAGGAGCAAAACCTTGATAAACCTTACAGGACTTTATACTGTCTTCTGTGCCCAGACAAGACAGGCAGCTAGTATAGTCATGTCTCAATGTATTTGACTAGCACAGTCACAATTCCCAGAATTAGCAGAAAAAAAGAACACAAATTCTACAATAAAGAAAGAAAGAATCCTCAATGGGGTACTCATCTGTCTGAGCTTCAGAGACTGTAACCGACAGAATGCTGAAACTGTTGTGTGACACTGACAGATATCTGCATATATGAATATGGCAAGCAAATTCTGAAAATGGCAAGGATACACAATGCACCTATTGTAGCAGCATACTGTAACATGCCTAAAGCAGGTGTATGCCTCATAAGGAAAAGATCCTGACTTTAGAAGGGTGACTGGATGGATAGATGTTAAGAATGCTGTAACAGTGATCTAATGAAGAACACTTTGCATAAACTGAGGAGGGAAGTTTCATCTCTAAGAAGGAGTGTATCATTCCCATAACAGAAAAATATTTTCTTAAAAATTGACCAAGAGGAGGGAACTGTAGAAGTCCTGATAATACCTTCTCTACTGAGCAAACTCTGTAGCAGTTCCCATCCCATTATACAATTCTCTTTAGAAAGGACACAAACTCTGTCATCTGTAGTGCTGGGAAAAGTATTAGGTTACAGACTTAATCAACTGTTCTAACAGTCAATTTTTTAAGGCAATAAAGTGACCCTCTGGGTCAGATAATAGGGCAACAACTCAAAAGGGGTATTCCTACCAAGATTAGAAACATAATTACTCTCTCATGAAATTTGCACTTCAAACCAAGCCAGCTGCCCCCTCACCAACTCATGAGGACCAATAAAGATCACAAAAACATATACTTCACAATAAATACGATGAAATCACAAATCTTCTCAAAAAATAGAACAGCATTTTCTTTTAGCTATTCAGCTCCTTCCAAATGCCTGTCCTCAGGCTGTACCCCTTTCTCAAGGAGACTTATACTAAATAGTCCTGAGGTAAATTTGAGGGTGCTCTTCCATCCATCCAGGCTCTGTTTGAAGGATGATAATGTATTGTACTAACTTGCAGGGTTAGCTTATTTCAGAGAAGTGGAGGTGCCATATAATGAATCTATCTCCATCACATTCTAGTTATTATCTAAATTACTCAATTTCTGCCTCTGCTTACTTGTATTCCCACCCACAGTTCCAACAAAACCAGTTAATTCCACTGAATATGCAGAAACATACACCACCAAACTATACCAGCATGTAAACAATTACATAAGTGCAGCTGTACCTTGTAGGAACAAGTGCAGCGGAGACCCCAGAAACAAACCCACATTGTAGAACCATAATATCAACAAGCTTTATAATGAAAGGAAAATAATTTTGACCACAAGCAAGAAGTGTAATTCCAAGAATGTTACAGCCCTTTGTCACTGAAATAAACAAACGAAGTACAATTCCTCTGGAAAAAAGCCACAGAAAAATCCTTCTTAAAAAACTTTAATAAAACAGGATTGAGTGCTTTCATAAGACTATAACACAACTTCATCAGAATCCAAACTCTAACAACCAGATTCCCTTTAAATAAGAGCAGTTAATCACCTGACCTAGTTAATTCTTAAAGTCCTAACACAATACTCCTAATAAATATGTATTAAAGTTATATAGTTACACCAAAGGTTGAAATAAAATACTATTTAAATAGATATGTTACAAAATGTAAATATATAAATGTAAATCTAAAATTCTGTACATATATTATAAAATCACACATACCAAAATTCATACGTAATAAGATTTTAACCTTAAGACACTAGCTATAGAAGTGGATTTGTTAAGTCCAGGGGGGGCCTTGGCGTTTAACTTGAGTTGCCATAGCAACTCTTTGTACTCTATTAAATCACACCATGGTCCTCCCCAATGCTGTTTAACAACCGTGTCCAAACCAACAAATAAAAAAACATGATCAGGAAAATTCTTTAAATGACAATAAAGGGAATTACTCATCTTCCTATTTCTTTATGTCATTTAAATGTTCGTATATTCTCTCCCTAAATATTTTAATTGCAAAATGGTGGGTGTGATTTATCTAGCTATTTGTCAAAAGTGCCCAAGCTTTTATGTTGGAAAAACTGTTCGGCAATTTAGGGAGAGAATATACGAACATTTAAATGACATAAAAAATAGGAAGACGAGTAATTCCCTTTATTGCCATTTAAAGAATTTTCCTGATCATGTTTTTTTTATTTGTTGGTTTGGACACAGTTGTTAAACAACATTGGGGTGGACCATGGTGTGATTTTAATAGCGTACAAAGAGTTGCTATGGCAACTCAAGTTAAACGCCACGCCCCCCCCTGGACTTAACAAATCCATTTCTATAGCTAGTGTCTTAACGTTAAAATTTTATTACATATGAATTTTGGTATGTGTGATTTTATAATATATGTACAGAATTTTAGATTTAGATTTATATATTTACATTTGGTAACATATCTATTTAAATAGTATTTTATTTCAACCTTTGGTGTAACTATATAACTTTAATACATATTTATTAGGAGTATTGTGTTAGGACTTTAAGAATTAAATAGGTCAGGTGATTAACTGCTCTTATTTAAAGGGAATCTGGTTGTGAGAGTTTGGATTCTGATGAAGTTGTGTTATAGTCTTATGAAAGCACACAATCCTGTTTTATTAAAGTTTTCTAAGAAGGATTTTTCTGTGGCTTTTTTTCCAGGGGAATTGTACTTCATTTGGTTATTGGTTTGCTGTCCTCTACACTTGTTCTTAACTGAAATAAACAACTTAAGAACTTAATAAAATCTACCAAAGCCAAGTCTGAGGCTAAAATAGCTATCAAAGCGAAAGACAATCACAAAGCAGTTTTTAATTACGTTTGTAACCTCAAAAGCACAAAGCCTCAATGCGCTGAGCTGACTGTGATCAATGTTACTTACATTGAGGCCTAAGATATGGCAAACCTACTGGCTGATAAATTTAGCTCTAACTTTGCTCCTCTCTCCCCTCTGTCAGTCCCTCAAGATACACCTGAAATTGGCTTGCCTACAGCTACCACATAAGACCAAGTCCTAAAAGTGCTATCAAAAGCTAAAAGTACTGCATCTGTGTATGCTGACAATATCCCTGGATGCATCCTAAATAGCAAGAATCACAATTTTACTACACCCCTAACACAATGTTAATGGAAAAGTGCCATAGTCATTTCCCTGCATAAAGGAGAACCTTCCCTAGACCCAGGCAATTACAGACCCATAGGTCTTACCAGTGTCATATGCAAGGCCATGGAAAGACTTATCATGGAACTAATCGATTAGGACATAGGGAACCTCCAAACATAGGACCCATCTCAGCTTGGATTCATCAAGGCAGGTCATGCTTACTCAGTCTGGTGGATTTTTTTTTGAAAAGTCACCAAAGCAATGGATGAAGGCAATATGGTACATACTGCATACTTCGATCTGTCCAAAACTTTAGACACAATTCCTCACTCAGGAATAATAAAAAAGATAAATACATTGGGAATAAGCCTTATATCATCATCTGGATTGCCAACTGGCTCACAGAAAGGATGCAGAAAATCAAAATGGGGGAAGTTACCTCTATAAAACCAGTCATCAGTGGAGTCCACCAGGGTTTTGTGCTGAGACGTCTTCTGTTTGGCATCAACTTTTCTGAAGTTATAGCTAATACTAAAGGTCTCAACTGACTAACCTTGCAGATGATTGCAAGCTAGGACAGTCAATGAATCCCCAAATGACTTAGCTATCCTGCAGGAAGGTTTGTCCCAAATAAATGACTGGTGCCAAAATCATAGACTGAAACTAGATGAAAAAAATCCATTATTACATCCTATGGGAAATCATCTACCCCAGGAAACTACCACATTAACAATATGCCCCTAAGACTCAAATCAGTTGTTAAGGATTTGGGAACTTACGTAGACATTGACCTAACTTTTGACCAACATATGTTCATTGTTGTAAGAAAGTCCTTCTATAGTGGACAGCTTATAAACAACGGGATTGTGTCTAGATCATGGGATGATATCGTCCTCCTTAACTCAGCCTCGTTAGGCCAGTCATTGAATATAATACCCTCTTTGGTATGTATCTATGCAGACACATGGAACAAATGGAATACCCACAGAGACAGTTTAGTAAAAAGATATAAAGCTTAAACAACATGTCCTACATGGACCAACTAAAAGCCCTGTCACTATACTTGATATCCTGTAGACTGCTTAGAGCTGACCTGTGTATGGCATACAAGACATCATCCGACCCAATACAGTTGGATTTACTGCACACCAGGAAGTCAAATGGCATCAGAAATACTCATTCTATGGATCTGCAACATCGACTGAATGGTTTGGAGAGACAAGTATATCTCACAGAGAATACCACTGCTCTGGAACAGACTCTCCAGCCACATAAAACAAAGTTCATCCCTGTCCATATTCAAGCACAATTTGGATCTATGGATAGGAAACAGAATATTTACCACAAAACTGCCCCTGCATTACTAGTGGATAGAAGCAGCTCCTGAATACTTTATCTCATGCATGTGTTCCCTCTAATTATCTATGGTATGATCCCAGTTACAGTCATTTGGGGTAATATATAATTATCAGCCATGTGATGGGTAAGGCAATCGCTAACCAAATGAAACAAAAGGGGTAATTGGCTATGCTTAAAATGGCCTGCAAGGGCAGCTAGCATAGTGCGTACCTATGAAACTATGAAGAGCTCATGATTCATAATAAATGCTTGCTAACTTGGCCAATATCTAGAGCAGGTGCACTACTTCAAATAGGGGACCTTTACTGTGGCTCTTGTGTTTACTCCTTTACTCTTCTACTCCTTCATTAACACCCCTTCTGCCATAACTTTATCACTCCACACCTTCAGTCTAACTTTTTCAAAAATAACTGCAGAGGGCTTACAACAAACAGATAAACTGGTGCCCTGTAGTTACTTATGAAATATTAGATGAAGTGAATCAATTGCTGTTAGAAGTTTTCCATGGCTGCTGCTACATGCTAGCCAACTTAGCTTGCCTGAATTTACAAAACGTGCACTGCTGCAGTGTGCAGACCCTCACTCACCTCTTGTTTATACCATTTTTACTTTTACCACTCCTGCTTCTTCTATAGCCTCTCTGCTCCAGTACAACCACTGGTCACAGCTGTCCACCTTTATTACTACTTAGTTTTATTTGGAAATCTGTCTCCTGTTATGTTAAAGAACACTGACAACTGCAACTTTATCATCCTTTAACTCAGAAGAATCCATATAGCTTTTCTTCAGTCTCTTCCCATTTACCTAGGTAATGCCTACATTTGTAGCCTTGTCTGACTGTCTATACCACAACATTTTATAAGTCAGTATGGGGTGGTGTCTTCTGCATTATTTATTTATGTATATCTTTTAGCTTTAGCTGTGATATAATAATAGAATACCATTGAGTATTATGTAACCTGTTACTCAAGGGTGCCACAGTGGTACAGCAGTTAGCATTACTGTCTCACAACACTTAGATCTCTGATTTGACTGCTGGCTTGTTTACCTTCTGTGCACAGTTTGCAGGTCCTACATGTGTCTGCTTGGCTGTTCTCTATAGTGTTCATATAACCCAAAGGAATGCTGACAAATGATTTGTCAATCTTTTATATTCCCTGTGTGTGTGTGTGTGTGTGTGTGTGTGTGTGTGTGTGTGTGTGTGTGTGTGTGTGTGTGTGTGTGTGTGTGTGTGTGCAAGTGAGCATGTATGTCTGTCCATGACATGTCCGCATAGGTGTAAAGGAATAATCCCATCCAGCACTGATTCTCTGTGTTGTGTATGCTGTTTGTCAGGATAAGCTTTCCTTGTAACCCTGCGCAAGATAAGTGTTGCATTTTTCTATCCACAGTAATGTTACTCTTGTCAACCCATTTTCAGTTTATCTGTGGCTTGAGTTGTAGCTAAAATTGGTCTGCTCTGGATCAGTCTGCTCACCTGGTTTACAAAAAAAAAAAAAAGGCCCACCATACATGGCTCTTCATAACAGAGCAATTCTGGATGACTCCATTGCAGTCAACACATATGTAAAACTGTGGGAATCGTGCAGTTCATACAGAACTTACTAGTTCAGGCACCAAGCTATACTGGCAAAGAGTGGCAAACCACATAAACTCAAAGCTGGAAGAAGATTTGAATGCAGACAAAACAAAAACATACTGAAGCATAATAAAATATAGAAGAAAGATACTAGAATTCAAGAGAAAGACTGATATACTTCACAGATCAGAGCTGCTCATATAAGTTTTCATTACCCCTCCAGTTATATAGAGCACCCTGGGTTCACTGCCCTTGTCAATCTTCACATTCTGCTTTAAATCTTATAATTTTTACAGTCTAAATATATTTATATTGTATAAATTCTGAGATATTTACTGTATAATATTTATGAGTGTTTTTATTGGATGTGATTGTTTTACTGCACAGTATCCAGCAACCCTGGGAATGACTGTATAATAAAACTGCCTTTTCATCATAGACCGTTCACTTGGGAACATGTTTTTAAGAAATATGGCTCCCTACTACCCCATAAACTTTTCAATGATTTTAATTATTGTGTCAGGCAGTAACAATGTTGGCATTCAGAGTTCCTATAATTATATACCAAAACAAGATTAGACCACCTGAACTGTGTTGGTGACACTATGACAAAGGCAAGGAAATAGAAAGCTATTATGGTTGTATAATTCCCTCATGTGATGTGGAAATCAAATATTACATTTTATATTGTAGGGAAATATTTTATCCATTTCTGCTTTACTTTTCCTAACAGTTGTTCATACATTCTTCCCCTCAAAGGCAGCTGCCACAAAAGATAATAGCGCTTTCCCAGTCAAACACGCATGTCAGCCTTGGACAGTATAATTTACCAAGCAGTCCCAACTCCTGTGTCATATGTCCTTAAGGATATCAAATATGTATTGCTTCTAATCAGGTCTGCATTTCTGTTACTCTCAGTAGATTATTACTGATCTTAATATGCATTAAAACAAAACTGTTAGTCTGGTGAGGTCTGCTCTATATTTGCCCAGTGTACCCTGTTAATAAATAATATGCACATGGAGCCAGAGCTGTGAAACATGATCGTTACTTGCCACCGCAGGAATACAATAGCACTCCTACATGGGATGAGTATGCATACATGCACATGAGTTTTTGTTATGCATGTGCTGCATTACGTCTTCCTTTGATTTTTAATCGAGCAAAGAGAAATAAACCTGAACATTAGCAGTAGCCCCATTATCTAAAATTACCTACAACTATATTTTATTACATGTTTAACAAGTATTCACATTAGCTAGATGAGGCTGGCATTATTTTCTCTGAATCATCACCCATGAACCGAGGATATTATCATATTAAAGCATGAAGTATTCTGTATTTCTTTAAACAATAACCTACACATTAACATATTTTGTTTAGCAGTGCTTCAGAAATATGCCAACTATAATTACTAATACTCATTTTATTAACACTTGTAATGATTTGCTAACTAAGATAAATATTCTTCCTAGCATTCATTTTTACCTTTGAAGGGGGCCTTATCAAGCACTTAGCTTACATTATGTGTGACCCCACTAGAATTGGAACAGTAACTTGCACAGGCCCATCAGAATGTCTTCAGATGGGTTGCTATGGCATCAGCATTCTGGCTACTCAGTGCTATGTAGTATATTTAATAATCCATCCCTCTTCATCAGAAGATTGGTACGTCATCCATATATGGTGTAAAACATTTCAGACATTTGCCTCCAAAAATGCTCATGACCATCCATCTCTCTTTGATTTAAGGTATGGTCAAACATCTACTTTAGATTATGGCTTCATTTGTCTGAATTTGCCACCAGGCTGAGAGGCAGTGATCATCACTTCCATGGTATCATTTTATTAGTCAGGGTTCTTTCATTTCAAACCCAAGTCTCTAACAATTAGCTATAGACTACGTGTTTGCCAAGTGTGTCTTAGCTGGTTTATATGATATTCATCACACTGATCACTGCTGCTGTAACCTTAGCTGTATGGATTATAACCTGTCGAGGATATAACAGCGAGCAGCTTTAAAAGCTTCAGGTCACGTTCTATGTGCCTAAACCATTAGTCAGCTCAAGCTGAGCTGACAAGTTCAGGCAGCAATCCCTTCAGAGTTTTCCTCCAGCTAAAGATAGAGCTTCTCTGTGGCCTTTCAAGGATTGATGGTGGACTTGTGCTGTTTCTTTGTTGGGTAGATAATTTCCCTTTGGGGGAAAAAAACCTTCCAACATAAAATACACGTCTATATCACATAGTCGAAGTCTTATAACTTTGAACACGTAATGTTCGAACCATTATGTTCAAAGTTACAAAAAAAAATGGAAAACAAAATAAACTGTTTAAGGGGTTTATTTTAAAATCCTGAAAGGCTTTAACATCGAATGTATGTACATCAACACATAAAGGTCGATGTACATAAACAGCGAAACATGTAAGCCGCAAAAATCACAATGCGAACGTGTTTGTTTAGCCAGCAGCGTGGTCGTGGGGATAAGGAAATATATCCTTTTCCCCACTGTAGTGCTGTCTTGGAGTTGGTATATTTAAGTAGGAGGGTGTGGGGGGCACAACCCCCCACATGTGGGGTGCAGGGGTGCATGCCCCCCTGCAAAAGTGGGTTAATTTCAGTTTTTTATGGTAGTTTGAACATACCTGTGAGGCGGTCTTGCGTGATGTAACATGTTCGGCATTGTGATTTTCGCCAATTACGTGTTTTGCTGTTTATGTACATCGACCTTTATGTGTCGATGTACATACATTCGATGTTAAGGCCTTTTGGGATTTTAGTATAGACCCATTTTAAGAAGGGGGGCAAGCCCCCCTGCACCCCCCAGACCTCCCACTACTTAAATATACCACTTCAGAGATCATACCCCATTGAACAAAATGGAAACCTCCGCTTATGGAGAATTCCATTCAAACGCTCAAACTTTTACAAATTTGAACTTATGGTCTTGACCATATAAGGTATGAACTTTTAAACATTTGACTATGTGATAGAAATCCATAAAATAATTATTGTTTTAGCGAAATTTCTTGTTTTCGCTAGGCGTTAGCCAATTAGCAGACTGTCACGAGAATTAACTTTTCTTTTAAATGGGAGTATGCTTTTTTTTGTCAGTTTTTAAAGTAGTTGAAAACTATTTCTTCTATATAGAATTTGTATTTATTTTACTTTTTGCGTCTGGCAGTGTTTTAAAGTGCATTTGCTGTGATTTTGTAAGAAAAAAGTAACATTTAATGACTTTTAAGTTTTACCAGCTTATGCTGCTTGTTTTCCCAAGGAATGAGGCATAATTTTCTTTTCTTTTTTTTTTTTTGGCTTGACCCAGCCCCAATGTCTGTCCTTCTACACTTTTTCTGGAAGAAGGTAAGCAAGGTAAGCAGTGGATATAGACATGTCTAGAATACACGCTAGAAACACATACCTGTAAGAGGGATTTAAACAAGACTTTTTCAAATTTAGTTTGAAACCCAGGCTGCTGAAGGGATGAATAGTGAAATGAAGAGCTGTAAGGGCGCCTTCGGTAAAGGGAGCTGAAATGAGGCCTTCATCCAAATAGGGAAATATGAATACCTTGAAGTCTGCAAAAGACTATGACTGGGGCTAGGCATTTTGTGAAAATGCTTGGAGCAGTAAAAAGTCCAAAATGCACCAGTGAAAACTCAAAGTTCAATCCCAAGGCAAAGAATTGCAGGTAACACCTGTGCTTTTTTGTGAATTTAGATAAACAGGTAGGCATTTTTGAGGTCTACAGTGAGTAGACAGCCCTTGGGAAACACATGAGAAAAGAGTTCGTAAAATAAGCATGATGAATTTTGGGACCAAAAGAAGGGTGTTTAGCTTTGATAAGTCCAAAATTTGCCTCCATATTCCTAAGAACATTTTTGAATAAAAGCTTTATTGTCTTTGGGACAGAGGTGTTGGTTCTATAATGCCATGGGATAGCAGGTCTAATAGGATCTGAGGAAAAAGGTGGATTTTTTTTGGGGAGGAGGAATCCCAGACTGAGATGGTGGTTATACCCACTGAAGTCTGTGATCATTCCATATTATTATTTTTTTTTAGAAACCAGGCATCTGAAGTTATCTATTTCCAAAAATGAAAGCAGTGGGAAAGATTGTCTGCAATTTTGAAAGACTCAATGGGGAAGGGGCATAGGTAGTCATTGAAATTTCTTTAGAAATAAGGATCCTTGGGATCTATCTCCCTTCCTTTCTGAATCTCCCTGACATGACTGAATTGTTGTTTGGAAGGCCTTTGCTTAGAGGATTTAAATAGCTTTTGAAAAAAAGGACCAGGGGATGTAGGGCATTTCCTTTGGTACTCAGGGATAGGGACAGTAAGAATTGTTTGACTCCTTGCAGCAACTTTTTCCTTTGTTCTTCTTTAATTAGTACTTCAGCAAATTCCTAAACAAATGGTCCTTATGAAGAGAGTGAAGGCCGCCAACCTAGCCAGATAGAATTCTGTAGATAATTCTGTCATTTGTAAATATTAATATAAGCCACAGGCTTGTTCTCTTAAATGGGAAACAATGTTGGTAAATGTTAAACTTCAAAAATGTAACAACAGTGCACTCTGCTATAAGAAAGCTAAGTCAAGCATTTTATGACTGTCTTTGATCTTTAACGTCGGCTCCAATTTGTCTGGATGAAGGAATTCTGCCTATTGTTTTGAGACAAGAGTTAATAGCTATAATTTTCATGTATAAATATCCTTTATTGCTCTGGTGTAAAGAATGTAATTGTAGTTTCTGTTAGCCTGGGAACACCAAAAAAGTGTGAAGAATGAGGTCATGTGAAGCAGCTCTGTAATCAATTTAAAGAGAGAGAATCAGAGAGCTCTGAGCATTTTTGTCTTTTGGACATCCAACATCACCAGCGCTGCCTGTTTCTATATGTAAGTTATTTAGAACTGTGTTTTAGGAAGGTTAGACTAAGTACTTTTCTGTTATGTCAGCACTTTTTTACAGTATTATTTTAAGTATTTCTCTGTGATCTCTGAACTCTTGACTAGCACTGTGTAGTAAGAAGTATTTTATTGTGCTTTTATTATTTATTATTAAATATTTTTAAACCTTTCAACTGTGGCTCTTTTCTGTAGAGATAATTTAAGCTCTAAGAGTACACTGCATGTATACAGTGATGCTGTACCAAGTCACTCCAAATAAGTCTTGACTGATAGGTTGCACTTACCATTTGGATAATAATATTGCACAGTAATAATTGGACACCCTTTGAAGGGCCTTTGTGTAGCAGGTAGATATTAGCTGGGCAGTGGCAGTGATTTCTACCATATAGTCTGGGTAAAAGGGGCACAGCTGGAGAACCTGTACCAGCCTTCCCCAGGAATGTCTGTGTGGTTGTATATAACTCTTATCTCAAGGTGTGTGTGTGTGTGTCAGCTACTTGGGCAGAGACACGAAGCACTGGTTGGACAGAGAGGGTGCTGGAGGTTTTAGCTTGCCCACTAGGCTGAGATCTGGACCCTATAGCTGTGCCAGTGGGGAGTCTTATTGGGGACCTGGAAACTAAGGGAGAAACCAGCCCCAGAATGACTGTGATCTCTGTGTGCTCTTAAGGGAAATTGCACTTTACTGTGTGTGTATTTATTATCCTTTCCCTATATGGACACCCCTCACTGGTGTTAGTGGTGAGGATTGAGGCTCCTTGATTGCTGGGCCAGGGCACGGGCTTCACAGTCCTATCCAGAGGTGCATTCAAAAGCTGAGGGTTAAGATCATCAGGGAAATTCTGTAATCTAACCCATGTATTCCTGTGCATTACCACATGTGTAGAAGCAGCCCTGGACACAGCATCCACTGCACTGCATGCACACTTAATAGAATGTTTACTGTCTTGTGAGGTCGAGTTTAGCATTTTCACCAGGGAAATTTAGTGTCAAACTTTGGTAAGGAAGTTAAGGATAGCTGTATATTAGCAAAAATGGATAGTACATTTTCGGACATGTGAGTCTGGCAAATGATTATTCTAAATGCCAAAGCAGAAGTTGTGTAAATCTTTTTTTCCCAAATCTATCAAATGAGTGGCTGTCTTTGTCAGTTGGTACAGGGTTAGAAACAGAAAATGCCTTAGATAATCTATTCCCATCAAAAGAAAGTATAGCAGGGTCTGACACAGAGTCTTGAAAAAGAAATGTATGTGCTTCAGGAACCCTCTAAATTCTCCAGATTTCTTTAGGCATGGGGTTAGAAATCTTGGGAAATAGAGGCAAAAGCAAAGGTATCCCTTAGGGCTCTTAAAACAGGGGGGAATGGCTACTGGTTTTGGGAAATCCAATCCCAACACTTCATAATATCTCTTTTGAGATTCTGACACCTTCTTACCTTACCATTTGAAATATTTTTTCTCTTTAGAAATTGTATTTTCAAAGGATATTTTGAGCAGCCATGGTGGTGCAGTGGTTATCATTGTCACCTCACAGCAAGAGGTTCTCTGGTTCGATCCTCGGCTGAGGTGCCTTCTGTGCGGAGTCTGCATGTCCTCCCTGTGGTTGCGTGGGTTTCCTCTGGGTGCTCCGGTTTCCTCCCACATCTCAAAGACATGCTGCAAGTGGATTGGACACTCTAAATTGGCCCTAGGTGTGTGTGTGTGTGTGTGTGTGTGTGTGTGTGTGTGTGTGTGTGTGTGTGTGTGTGTGTGTGTGTGTGTGTGTGTGTGTATGTGTATGTATGTGTGCTGGGCTGGCAACTTGACACTGTAAAACTCCACTGCCAATCATGAGCGGATAGATGATCTGCTGTGGCGACCCCTAACTGAGAAAAAGCCAAAAGAAGAAGAAGAAGATGCTCAAAGGATATTTCTTCATTGAGGAATTCTGAAGACAGGATGTCTTCAGTTTCAGACTTACGAAGAGCAGGGGTAGACAATTGTGAGGTGTATTCCAGACCTTCAACATCTGATTCAGAAAGATCCTCTTCTGATGATGATGAGGGGGAATCTCTTTGTCTTAACTGGGTTAGTAACTGGAAGAGAATGCCAGAGGGACTGGACTGCCTTAAACAGGCACTGTGCAAAATTATGCCAGTCTCCAACAGAAGCTTTCTGAATGGAGGGGCTGGAAAGCAGGAGCAACCGTTTTGCCTTTTGAGTCCTCTTTTTAGGAATCTCAAGCCTTAATGTTTTAGGGTAAGAATTCAAAGGCCAGACCTGCATAAGGGATCAAATGACATCCTCACTCACTCGCAGTGGGAATAATTCTATGTCCTCCATGTTTGGCAACAGCTTGACATATGATCTTAAATCCTGAGTTTTAGTGGCCTCTGAAAGGATCATGCCAGCTAGAAGTGTCAGACTGATGGTCCAGGTACTTCAAAAAATGCATAATTTAGAAAGGGCTGGTGACTAGAAAAATAAACTGGTGTGCAGGGAATTGCATTGGCAACGTTTATTAAATACATCCTGGGATCTAGGCCTGTATTAGTACATTTCTATTAATGTTTGAATTTGAAGTCAGCAAGGATCTGAATCATTTTTTTAAATTAATATAAAACAATTTCTTGTGCTTAGAGTTTTTATAATCTGTATTTAATTATGATGTAATATATAGTAATAGTGCAAATATTTTACTTTTTAGTTGGTGCAATGGGTACTTGCGTATTATCGTAACCACATTCCAGTGCCACCATAGCGGGAACAAAGGCAGAAAATAACTGAAAATGCCTGAAAACTGTTGAGACAGAAGTACTTTACTGCATAATATAGCTACACATCGTTGCGGAATTACGGTTACGGTTGAATGTTTTTATTGGTCACTTATAAACTCTTTGAAATGTTTTGGGTAAGCATTTTAATTGATAATGAATTATACATCATTAAACAAGCACCAAAGAAAGATTGCTATGCAGAATGTCATGAATCTACAGCTTTTAGTCTATCCAAAAATAGACATCACACCAAAACCTACATGATGGTCTATAGAGGTCCTTTTGACAACTTCTGCAACTGTTTGCTGTTTAAGGAACACCACTCCCCATATCTACATCCTTAATTTTCAGTGGTTGCCGTTTCCTTCTTTTGTACATTAACACCTGTTCATCCATTCCTTGTGAACCGTTAATTTTTGAGTACAGGCATGGGTTTTGCAGACATTTCTTGCAAGACAGCATAGGATGAAAGACTGCTCTGTGACCCCCCCCCCCCCAATACTTTGGTTTTGATTTGGCTCCTGCTTTCACAGAAATCAACCTGCTAGACAAGAAGTATGGAGAAAGCCTAAAAGTACTGATGATGAATTGTCAATATTTGTGATATACAGTTAGTAAGCTGCTATTAGCAGTTACGTATTATCCAACTGTTTGGAATGTGGTTGTGATAATATGTAAGTACCGTGCAATGTTTTTAATATTTTAATTGATTACATATGCTAATAGTTGGTATCATGTGGGTGAGCAAGTGTTTTAATAAGGATTAATAGATGCACTATCTTACTTTTGATGACGTTCTTATTGGACAAGAATAAAGGTGCTTAACCAACTAAATACAATTTACTTTTCCTGTGGAGACAGTCCATGCAGCCTTTTTTTTTGGACAGTAGGCAAACCTGGAGACTGTAAATGGACAGAAGGAGAGGTGTTATGCATTAGGAGAGCTAGAGGAGGAGATTTCTGAGTCTGGAAGAGTCATAAAGGTGCTAAATGAGTGCTGGCTGCAGATGGTACTCTTGTTGTTGAAGTGAAACATGTTCTTCTAAGACCATTTATATTACATATCATGCCTGTATGTTCATATGTTGATTAAACTGTAAGTGCCTTTAAGATGCAGCGTACTGTGGCCACATTGATATGTGTTGTAATTCACCATATTTGGTTCCAGGGGCAGCATTCAAGTGCTGTGCCATGTTGAGTAATTTGTAGTTGCTATGTTATCATTAAGAGCACCATGCTTTATGTACCGCACTTGAATGCAGGTAAATACATTGACAGTTAGCACATTAGTATGGACTGCATACCACTGTTTATGAATTACTCTACCCATTTCAGTTTCAAGCATATTTATTTATGTCACAATAAGCAAACTGTATCATTTCTGACACTTCTAGGTGTGAGTTACCATATGTGTATTGTTTCTGTTTACTTGAATATAAAAAGTGATATATGATTATCAAAATGCATTTATAGATTGACTTCAGTATCTGTCTTCTTACACTGAGTTGTTTCCATACTAAGATTACTGTAAATAGCAAAGTGGGCACAGCATAGAATGGCAGTATTAGTAACTACTCTTCTCCAAGACTGAAGCATTCTGGTTTAAGGTAGACATAAAAAAGTTGTTTCTAAAATAATTTGCTGTCTTGCATATTTCTGTCTTTTGGAAATGATGTCAAAATGATGAACTGACAAATAATTAGACAATGATCTACGTAGCAAGTACTGAACCAGCTGTTACCAGGAAATCATTATTTAAATAACAAATATGAATTTCCAGACTAAAATTATTAAGAAAGCTACACCATTATTAAGAAAGCTACACCAAAATATGTAGCCATAAGAAAGAGTTAAGAGACAAAGCAAAACAAAAAATGTCTAACATTATTCAAGATATCACTATAGATAATTACGGACAATGTCAGCTGTCAATATTGCAGTGATCCAGAACACTACAAGATGTTAATGTTACCCATTGACAGGCATGGCTATACAGTAACTGGTACATATTCTTCAAATAAATACATATACAAAAGGAAACATGTTGTAACAAGATTTGTTCCTCATAAATTAGTTAGTTCAGGGCTCCTCAGTCCATTTTTCTTCTTCATCTGTGAGCGACTTATGGTAGAGAAGGCAGTAAGTTAAACATTAGGAATGGTTGTTACCACAGTTCTGGATAGCATTCTTTGGTTGCTATAATGACTCTCTGGGGGCACATGAAAAATCACTTGCCACTGTGTTTCTTTCTGCCTGTCTCCTAAACAGACTTAGACTATCTCACTGCAGAAGTATGCTAAGTCAGACTACCCTAGAAGAAACATCACTAGAAATAACTGTAACTTGGGCATGATCAGATCTAAGACTGCGGTTATTACAGGAGCTTAAGCTCAATCTGCTATAACGGTAGAAAGGGTGACGACTTTAATACTTTAACACCAGCTCAAGTGTGAAGTGTGCCTAAGCCTCTCATCTGCTTCTGTCAAGTGGCATTACAGAGTCATCTGAAAATGGGTTTTTACCTGTTGCATCTTTGTCTGTCTTAGGCAAGTAGCAGCAACTGCTTTCTATTAGCGTTAATTGGATGTGTCATTTAACAGTTGTAGTCAATTACAACTATGCATACTACAAAGGGAAATAGATCATTTCAGTTACTGTGGATTTTCAAATGTAATTTTGGTTTATTAATATAATTTCACATAGAAAAGCATGGTCTTGTGTGTTAAAGTGAAACATTCTATTCAAAGTAATGGTGTAGTCAAATACATCACTGGCACTCTCTCCCTTTTCCTGGTCATATATTGTCATTTGCTCATTATGTCACGTGTCATACAGAGAAAAAATGTTTATACAACTGTACATATGAATATTTCCACCTATAAAACCAATATGCATTTTTGTTGAGTATTTTTTGGCTACAGTGATTCCAGAAGAATGGCATTTTCAAAACAATGGTGATTCTTTTTGCACACTGTTGTTTCTTTTTGGAATATTTGGCCTTGTATAATCTCATCTCATCTTCTTTTGTCTGAATTTAGTCACATTATTTAGGATTATTCTGGATTTACAAACTTGTAGCAAATGATTTATTGCTCTGCCTGCTGTCAGAGTTAAAAAGAGGTACTAATGCTGCTAAGATCATTGTAATATTAGTCACACTGGGAGCTGTTAAATACAGCGGTAAAGACTATTTGTAATAAATCATTTGAAATCATACCTACTTTGAAGTGCAAGTTGATTGTTTTACTGCCCTGATGATGAATGATGTTTATACCTTTGAATATTTCCTGTTATAATCGTTCAAACCCTCTCTTAAACGTTTGCCTCCAGCACATCATTTCTGAATGACCTAAGCTCCCAGCAAATACTGTTCACAATTTTCAAGTTGCACAGACATGGTGATACTAAACCACTGTAGGCTATTCAGATTACTAACATGAGTCAAACTATATTGATATCCTTTATCATCTACATGTAAGTAAAATAGTGATAACAGAGTAAAAGGGCTATAAAGCAGAACCAAAGGCGATGCTAATGCTAATAATTTGTCACGGATGAAAAAAATCAAAATACACCGGCATTATAGACAGAAAATATATTGAAACAGTGGTGCTAAGGATAACAGTGGCACATCATACTGACTTTACATTCTTAACTTATTTTACTTTTAAACAATAGAATCATGAGTAAGTCATTTAACCTTCTAGCTCTCAGGATACACCTAAAAATGAACAAGATGCCCATTGAGTACGATTATATAAGAAGTCAGAATAAGAAACAAAAATGAATACTAGAAATCAATATCGTAAAAGCATCATCAGATATTCTGAACTGATGTGTGGAGGAAATGTGTTAATTGTTAAGCAAAGGAGTGAAACCAAAAATAGCTTGATGTACCGGTTTAAATGTCATCTAAAGTTATTGACAATTCATTTATTTGTAAGTGTAAGGTGAGTGAAATAATAATGCCAGGACCACATGAGTGAAAGCTGAAAGGCCTGCAGTGTTGACACACTGAAGGCAAATTGCTTATCTTGGTTTATGCTGACACATCCAACAGCACCACACAAGCAGCAGCATTCAAATTTATGGGATAGTGGTTTGGTTGTTCAGCTATGACATATGATCTGCAGGCTATCTGCATGTTGAATTATGAAAGCTGGAGTGCTGTGTTATGTCTAGTGATCTCCAGGATACTGCATTATATTACTGACTGCTATTGCATGGCCTAGAAATTGTAAGACCATTTGTTACATTATGCTGTTTGGTCTACAGTCTGCAGGCTTGTGTGTGTCACATTATGCTGTGTGGTCTGCAACTACATACATGTGCTCCAAGTTTGTTTGTTTATTTGTTTATCCATCCATCCTCTTGTTGACCAGGTTAGTACCACTAGGTTAATGGTTTTTTTTGGCAGGAGACCCAAGGTGCCATTTCTACTACTAGGGGAAATTTGGCCAGTGCATCGGGAAACTTCTACTGTTTTTAATAGTTGTAGTGGTATCTTTTACATCCATCTGAACTAACACCCTCTCAAGCAAATGGGACCAAAGTTTAACATCTTATGCAAAGGACGACATACTCAGGAGTACAGCAACCTGTAATGCTGCAGTGTGGTGTCAGCAATCCAATCTTCAAGGAAAATGTACTACTTGTTGCTCTTTGGTCATTGATAATTTATTATTATGCTTATAAGCAAATCACAGCACAATAAAAATGTAAAGCTAAAAGATTAAATAAGATATAAAACAGTGCAAAAATGAAAGTCAGGAAAAGTTAAAAGCCAGCAAACAAATTATCTTTAAGGGACTTCTTAGCAACTGACCAAGTTGAGAGGCATAGCCATCATCAGGTCAGGAGGTTCTTGATATATGGAGCCTGAGAAGAGAACAAACAAAGATGTGAAAAGTTCAGCTTAAGGCAAGACCCACAAATAGCTTCAATGAGGCAGAGTATAAGGAACTAGCTGGACTGCATGGAACCAGGAGTTCTTAAGAGATAAGTTGTACTTAGGCAACTCTGTGACATAGAGGGATAAAGCTCTGACTATGTTGCAGATGATTTGATTTTGACTAGTTAGCCAGTTGATTTTGACTAGTTAGCCAGCTCTGTGACATAGAGGGATAAAGCTCTGACTATGTTGCAGGTGATTTGATTTTGACTAGTTAGCCAGCTCTGTGACATAGAGGGATAAAGCTCTGACTATGGTGCAGGTGATTTGATTTTGATTAGTATCTCAGCTGTAACAGCTGACCAAGGAGGATGTGAGGGATTGACTGAGTGATAACTGCTGGCTTGTCCATCCTGGAGAGAGGAAGGCAGCTCTGGCTCATCACAAAGGTGACAAGCCAAGCTTACATTGTCATTGTGCACTAAATGACTAGGAAGCCAAGAGAATCATATCATAAGGATACATAATTTCCCTTGGAAGATAGCAATCTTGGGGTTCATAGGAGCTGCTGTGTGGGTGAATGAGTACTCCCATGGAGAGAGGGTTTTTTGCCACTAGGGCAAAGAAGATGGCCTGCTCCCTACAATCTGACTCTTGCCAAGGAATGGAGGAATGACTGGGGTAACCAGGCATGAATCGATGGGGTGTAGGGCTCTTGCCTCACCTGTGACTGACTGGCTCCTGTCCTCTGAGAATGAATGGGCCATTAGGCTAAAAATATGGAGCCATTGGGTAGGGCCTGGAGAGAGAAAAAAAACTGAGAGAAGGGTACTCAGGTCACGAAGGCCTAATCACATCAACATCGGAAACTCATAGGTGGAATGTGATCCTACTAAGAGTCAGTGAAGAATGGCATAATGTATTGGTAATAGAATGTATTATGATAATCAGTTAAGAGATGACCTGGTGTATAACTGGACTCACTCAGCACATCAAGACAAATAATAACCAGTCAAGCTGGGAATGGATCCAAACCAGAAAGGATGGGATGTATACTTGAAATCAGGGGTAAGAGGTCACTGTAATCAATAAAATGAAACTCAGACAAGTACCAGACACACACTCATGGCAAATATCTCATAAACTTGGCAAACAAGGAGAAGTCAGCTCTAGTGATGTAAGCTTAGCTGCAAAGAACAAATCAGTCAATTAATATTTGTCAGAAGAAAATGCATTAGGATAATTAAGCAACCTGTGTTACTCAGACTGTTGACCACCTAAAACAGCATGACTAATTGGTTATAAAAGCTCTCACCTCTGACAGGAACTCTGCCTTTTCATGGAAGATGTCAGCTTGATGAAATGCACAGTACACACAAAGCCAAACACACATCTAAACAGCCACTATATTCCCATTTGCATTCAAACATCCACCCTATTTTTTCTGAGCCCAAACAGTCTGGCATGAAAGCCAGGTCTTTACCCAGTGAGATAAGCAGGACTTAATATAAGATGAGGCAGACAAGTCCAGACAAGATCTCACCACTTTAAGTTAGTCAAAAAGAAGCTTATCTGCTCTGTCTGCATTAGGCAGTGGTATGTCAGGAGCTTTAATAAATACAAAGACACACACACACACACACACACACACACACACACACACACACACACACCCACACACACACACACACACACACAAAACACAGGAGATGTGAGCTAAACTGGTCCCTATTCAAGGTGATTCTCTAGATGCAAGGGTGCAATAGTAGTGTCAGTATTGCAGCAAGTAGCAGGCTTGCCTTTGGTGCAGAAGGCTGTAGGTTCTATTCCCACACCAAGTAGATGGATTGCTGACACTGCAGTGCGGTGTAAGGAGGGGATGCACACTTGAGTATGTCATACTTCGGATGAGACATTAAGCCAAGTTCCCATCTGCTTGAGCTGGTGGTAGCTCAGGTGGATGTAAAAGATTCCATGGTACCTACTTAAAAGAGTAGGGAGAGTTTCTGATACCAGACCAAATTGCCCCTAATAGTATAAATACCACCTTGGGTCCCCCTGAAAAGAGGCCACTAGTCTAGTGGGATCAACACCATCACCAAAGGATATATAAAATAAACACACAACATGCCAATCCATCCAGCTAGCTCATCCACATTAAATGTAAATACCCACACCTGGTAGCCCAAAACTTTTTAAAGCTATAAAACATTTATGTGGTTGCATGTTCCACACATGCATGACTATACTATACTATACTGTTGGTGTAATGGGGCCATTTATATCAAAATTATACTTTCCTACCTATCTAAAGCACATAACTAATCAAAACATTTCAGTCCTTGGAATCATTTTTAACTCTGAAACACTCTATGCATCAGTCTGTTTTTGCATCCACAGAAATTTGCAGGAATATTCACTCTAGACATCTGATCTTGCTTTTGGGACAGTTTGTAGCCCTATAGTTATTTGGATGCATAATTTTGGTAATATCCTTGCAAATCTTGACTGTCACTGTTTTCATCCTTTCTAGCTTCATGCAACAGGACTGGTTAGCACACCTCCGACTGATCTTCCCAGAATGTTGACATTTTTGTGTTTGTCTTGCACAAATTACTAAAATTCTTCTATACATCTCACTGGCTATTGGATTCTCACTTTACCTTCAGCTTGTAAGTCTGGTATTCTTCTGCAGTTCTAATCATAGCAGCATAGCTCTCAACCTCTTAGTACAAGAAATCTGGATAAAGCCTAAAATGAATGGGGTACAAAAGCCCAAAGATAGGTATACATTTGAAATATTGCTTTTGATGGCCGTGCCCTGGCCCAGCAATCAAGGAGCCTCAATCCTCACCACTAACTCCAGAGAGGGCATCTCATATAAGAGGAAAGGATAACAAATACAGTAAAGTACAATTTCCCTTGAGTGCACACAGAGATCACAGTCAGTCTGGAGCTGGTTGCTCTCTTGCTCCCCAGGTCCCCAATAAGACTCGCCACTGGCACAGCTATAGGGTCCAGATCACAGTCTAGCTGGCAAGCTAACTGCCAGTACCCTCTCTGTCCAACCAGTGCTTCATGTCCCTGCCCAAGTAGCTGACAAACACACACACACTTCCAGATAATTATTTATACAACTTCACAGACACTCCTGGGAAAGGCTGACACAGATTCTCCAGCTGTGCCCCTTTACCCAGACTATACGGTAGTAATTGCTGCCACTACCAGCTAATAATTATCAGCTACCCAAAGGCCATTAGAAGGGTGTCCAATTATTACTGTGCAATATTATTATCCAATAGTAGTGTGACTAATCAGCCAAGGCTTAATTAGAGTGGCCTTGTACAATAAACTCTATAAATATGCAATGTACTCTAGAGCTTAACTTCTCTACATAAACCAGCCACAGTTGAAAAGGGTTTAAAAATATTTAATAATAAATACTAAAAACACAAGACAATACTACTACACCACAGTACTATTCAAGAGTTCAGAGATCACACAGAAACTTAAAATAATTCAGTAGTGCAGTTCTGACATAACAGAAAACACTTAGTCTAACTTTCTTCTAATTTCCTAGCTATTACAACAAGAAAACATACTTCTAAAAATAACTTATGTAAGACAACAGGCAATGCTGTAGGTTAGATGTCCAAGATCAAAATGCTTAATAATCTCTGGTTCTCACTGTTTAAATTGAAACTCCAGTTCTGATAAACATTACATCATCTTTTTCACCATTCCTGGAGTTCCCAGGCTACACATTAACTGCATTTACATTCTTTTACACTTAGAGCAATAAAAGACATTCCACATGTAAATTCTGGTCATTAACTTTACCCTTAAAACAATAGGCAGGAAGCCCCCATCTAGCCAGACTGGAGCTGAATTGTAAAACATCAAAGGCAGTGATGAAATAATTTTAATTTCAAAAGAAAGATTTGAAATGCTTGACTTAGTTTTCCTTACTGCAGATGGCAATGTTGCCACTTTGTTGAAACAGCATTTCTTTACATTTAAGACACAAGCCTGTATTTTACATTTATATTTACAAATGCCAGAATTATGTATCAAATTCTGTTTGACTAGGCTGGCAGCCTTCACCCTTCTCTACCAGTCTTCACATTTCTTCACCCATCTCTACCCAATCTTCACATCTCTTCCCCCCCTGGAGAACTCAAGTTAGTTTTTCAAGTGACCCTTGAGAAATGTTGCTTGAGAGGGTTAGGTCTATCTGAGTGCACTTCACCCCATTCCCTGTCTTGAGAGCCCATCCGCATTGGCATTGCTACTCCCACTGCGGTGCTGCACTGACATATCATATGCTTGCAACCCCAGGTTGCATCTTAGCAACTTGGCATTTTGCTGACTGGTGCTGTTTAACCAAGTTAGAGGGTGGTGATCTGTCATTACAGTGAATTTTCTTTCAGACAGATAAAGCTGAAGTTTCTTCAGTGCCCACACTATGGCTAGACATTCCTTTCCTACAGCTGCATAGCATTCCTCCCTGGGTTGGAGCCTATGACTGAGATAAACCACTGGGTGCTCTTCTCCCTCTGAAGAATTCTGGCTAAGTACAGCCCTCACCCCATGGTTTGAAGCATTCACTTGCACAACAAATTATTTGCTGTAATCTGGACTGGCTAACAAAGGGGATCCTCCCAAAGCTTCTTTATGCTTCTGGAATGCCTGCTCACATGCTGGGGTCCACACTACCTTATCTGGCCTATTCTTCCTTGTCAGGTCTATAAGGGGAGCAGCTATCGTACTATAACTGTAGATGAACTTTCTGTAGTACCCTGCTGTCCCTAAAAATGCCCTCACCTGCTTTTTAGTAACAGGTGCAGGTCATGCCTGAATGGCTTCCACTTTGGCAGGTTCTGGACTTATCTTACCACTCCCCACTCTATGTCCTAGGTAGGAGAACTCTGCCCTACCCACCTGACACTTGCTCGGCTTAATGGTCAACCCTGCCCTCTGTAGTCTGCCCAGCACTTCCCTGACATGCTGAATGTGCTCTGGCCAGGAATGGCTGTAGATGGCAATATCATCTAGGTATGCAAGGGCAAACCCTCCTGCTCCTGCTAGGATATTATCTACCAGCCACTGGAAAGTCGCTAGGGCATTCTTCATCCCAAATGGCATCTTTGTGAACTCATACAAGCCAAAAGGAGTCACAAAGACTGACTTCTCTCTAGCACAGGGAGTCAAGGGCACCTGCCAGTAACCCTTGGTAAGATCAATGGTTGTAAGATACATAGCCCCATCCAGCTGCTCTAGGGCTCATCTGTCCTAGGCATGGGGTAAGCATCTGACTCTGTGTGACTATTTAATTTCCAATAATCCACACAGAACCTGGTGCTGCCATCCTTCTTTGGCACCAGCACCATTGGGGAGGCCCAGGGACTTTTGGACTCTTGAATCCCCCTAGTTCCAACATATCCTGTACCTATTCCCTCAGAGTCTGTTTGACTCTCTCAGGCACCCTATAAGGGGCCTGTCCAATAGGCCTTTGGGGTCCTGTATCCACCTGGTGCTGCACCATTTGAACAAAAGGCGCTTTATGAATATGACATCAGATGAGGGCAAAGCACTATCCAAGTTACAACAATGGCCGGACTTAGTGTTCAAACCGGCTGATAAGGGTGGAGCCATTGTTGCAAAGGGAACTGAATGGTACATAAAAAAGATGCTATCCTTGCTACAGGATAACAGAACTTATGAAGTTATATCCCAAAATGTATGAGAAAGAAGAATAAAACAATTAAATGACGATATCTATGCATTACACATGGAGTGTAAGATTAACCAAGAACTGTACAACTTTTTTAGTGTGGATCATCCCATCATTCCAACTATAAGTGGCTTGCCAAAGGTCCATAAACACCCAGAGGATCCACCATTAAGACCAACTGTGGCGGGATGAGGTTGGGTGACTGAACCCCTCTCCGTGTATGTTGAGAATGAGTTAATGCAGCAACTATTAAGAATACATTCCATAATTGGAGATGCTGGTACATTTTTAAGACACATATCAGATAAAATGAATGCAATCCTACAGGGAATTAAGGTGCTCTTGGTAACATTGGATGTTAACAATCTTTTCACGGTAATGCCTCATGACTATGGGATCGAAGCAGTAAGATCTTTAGCACATGAACTGAAGTTTAATGCTGACATTATTTGTCACTTATTAGATGTCATTCTTCACAACAGCATTTTTCTTTATGGTGAGAAGTGCTACTTACAAACATGGGGGGTGGCAATGGGCACACCATGTGCCAACACCTACTACTTGCATATTGAGAACGGCAAAATATAATATGCTCGAAGAATCCATGGAGAAGTAATTTATTATTTTATGGGTGCGTTGTGGATGATATTTTTATTGTGTGGACAGGGCAGGTCACAGATCTGCAAGCATTCATAGACTATTTGCACTTTACCATAGAGTTCCTTAAATTTTCAGTTAAATACTCAGATAAAGAGATTGACTTTTTGGATGTTAGAATTAGCTATGATGTCACACAAGATCTCCGAACAGGAGTGCATCTCAAGGAAACTTGGCGCAACCATTATTTATATCGCCATAGTATGCATCCAAGTCATATCTATAAGAATATAATGGAAAATCAAAGGATGCGCTTATCTAGGTTATGCACTGAGGAAGATATATTTAAGGAGGAATGTGAATTGCTTAAAGGACCTCTTAGAAAGAGAGGCTATAAAGAATCAGATCTGAATAAAATAATAGATCATAACACCTTCAGAAAGACTAAATGTTGTCCTTATTACTTAGCATCTGATGATAAACACAAAGCTAAACCCCAGGAGAATCAGCATGGTCAGAAGGTTAATTGTTTGTTCACCTACAGTTCAGATAATCGGCAAATTTGTGAAATTATTAATAAGTACCGGCCGATACTCCTGGAAGATGAGAAGCTTAAAGTATTAGTGGGAGAAAAACCAAGATTCATTTACAAAAATAAAAAGAACTTGAAACAGTTACTTTGCCATAAAGATGGTCATCATAAAATATTTCCTGAACCCACAGGAATGAGAAAATGTGGGAGATGCAAAGCATGCCCACATATTAATCCTGTTCCAGGATTTAGGCATCCAGTAAATGGCAAAGAATATAATTTCAAGATATCTGCCACATGTAACACCAAACATCTAGTATACTTAGCGACTTGTAAACAGTGCACAGCATTTTATATAGGGAAAATGGACCAATGCTTCCAGGACTGTATTTTAAGGCACCTTAGAGATATTTTACATGAAGAAGTTCAAAATAGTTTGGCTAACCATGTAAAATGTTTTCCTACACATTCTTTCTACTTCCAAGTTGTAGATATAATTATGCCAAGCCCTAGAGGAGGAGATGTGAAGAATCTAACAGAAACTTGAGAAATAAAATGGATTACTAACCTTAGAGCACATAAGTACCCAGGATTAAATGTTGTAGTTCCCCTTAAACCTGTGTTAAAAAATAGGTGTATATCCATTAGTTGATTATTTGAGGAAGGCTTGCCCTTTAAGTGTTTAATGAATTGAAGCTACTGAAGGCGTGTCCAAAATAAATGTTCCTGATAGGTACATAGATGTTTAAAACATTCAGCACAAACCTAAAAGATTTATTGAACTGAAGAAGCCCTGAGTAGGTTGAAAGCGCTTTTCTTCTTTTTTCCCTTTTTGTTTTAAATGAAGTCTTAAGTTTAAATAAAGCCTAAAGTTTTAATTCTCAATATTAAGGTTTCAACACTATCTTTTAGTTCCATGGTGGTCAACTCAGGAACATTTTCTGTTTTTTTCTTACTTGTTTCCACCTGGGAAGACCTTTAGCAGCTAAGGAAGTTTTTTCTGCCACTCTCTGAACAGTAACCCTTTGTCCCAGTGTAAAGATTCCCCCTTCTCTTGAGAATCAGGTGCCTCCCTAGCTACCTGCCTCAGGCCTTGCAATGTAGGGTCTGAGAGCTGAGCCTGTCTCAACTCTCTCCTTGTAACCCTTCCCAGTTCCCCTTCCACAGGAAGTCTGGCTTCCTTTGACAGTGGTGCCTCACTGTCAGCCTGGGTACTACTACTCACTTCTACCTTTGCAGTTACCCTGTCCAAGGGAACATCAGTACCCACAAGCAGCTGTGGCTCATCTTCAGTCTCACTGCTACAGAGTAGCTCAACTCCCTGAAGTAACCACCTCACCAGTCCTGGCTGCAAGTATGCAGTCTGTCTGTGTCTCCCCCAGGCTACCAGACTCACATGCATGCCTCCTAGCCTCAGTGCATGTAACTGCATAAGTACATGGTACGGCCTCATCCAAATTCTTCCCTCTCAGGACATCTGCAGGATGGTAGTTTAGTACCCCTGTTATCGCAAGACAACCTACTACTGGCATTTTCTCTTTCCCACTTACTGGCTCCCTCAGCTTTTGTTCCCCACGTTGCCTCCGTGGACACTTGTATGCCACATGGCCCCATTGGTTGCATTCAAAACATTTAACCCTAGCTCCAGGACATGTACCTGGACTAGTGGCTTCCCCTGCTACTGGCAGATTCTGTTGTGTCAGTCTGTGCTGCCCATCATGGGTTCCTTTAGATCCATGGGCAGTACTGGGGGTCCCCTTCCTGTGCAGGACTGCCCTGCTGGCCAGGTATAGGTCTCCCTTCTTCCCCAACTCATCTGAAGTAGCACATTGTCTATCAGCTAACCAGATCCTCATGTCCTCAGGCAAAGTGGTAAGGGCTTGTTCCCTCACCAAAAGGTCTTCCAGCCCTTCAAAAGTGGTGACCTGACATCCACTCACCCAGCTATGAAAATAAGTGCTCAGTTCAGCAACATATTCACACACACTTTCATCTGCCTTGCATCTATGCTCACAAAACTTTTTCCTACACATTTCAGGTGTTATCTTAAAACATTCTAATAGACATTTTTTACAGCAGTATAATCAAAAATGCTCACAAAACTTTTTCCTACACATTTCAGGTGTTAGCTTAAAACATTCTAATAGACATTTTTTACAGCAGTATAATCAAAACAGACAGAGTCAGGCATTTTTGATAAAAAAGTTACAGATTTCCCATGGAGTAAGGGGGTCAGGAACCATCCACAGAGCCTTTGGTCAACACTATACTGTTTGCATACCCTCTCAAACATATGAATGAAACTATCAAAATTATCCCCCTCTTTAAATTGTGGAAGAAATTTACTGACCTGTTGTGATTCTGGGATTCAGTTACTCCCTTCCCCATTACCTCCATGACTCTGGCGAAGAGTCAGCATTTCCCTCTCATGCCTCCTCTGACGCTCCTTTTCTTCAGCTACTATCTCCAAACGCCTGGCCCCCAACTCAAGTCTCTTTAGCTCTAGCTGAATTTTTAAGTCCACTGCAGAAAGATTCAGCTGTCCATTCTCCAAGGATATTGTATCTCCACTGCCAGTCTGATTATCCTGTTGAATGCTATTTTCTGATGTAGCTGTAACCAAGGCTGCAATCAGGTCTGTCTTAGTCAGGTTTCCATGCACCAGTCCCCTAGCCTGGCACATCTCCACCAGCTGGCTCCTTGTCAGCTTTCCATGCTTCTCTGCTGACATGCTGCCTGCTCACCCTGACTAACTAAGCTAGCAAAAGAAATAAAACAATTGTGATCTGAACTCTGAGTGTTCACTGCGTGGCTGTTTTAGAGTACAAAACACCTTCAGAGATCACAGTACATAAGCCACAGAATTCACTCTACCCACACCACTACAAGCCAATTAGTATTTGCCAACTAATTAATATGTCATGGGGTTATACACCGCCACCACAAATGTGAAGTAGATCCCACCACTGTCACCACATGTCACCCTTCCTGGAGTTTCCAGGCTACACATTAACTGAATTTACATTCTTTACACTTAGAGCAATAAAGGATATTCCATATGTAAATTCTGGTCATTAACTTTAGCCTTAAAACAATAGGAGGAAGCCCCCATCCAACCGGACTGGAGCTGAATTGTAAAACATCAAAGGCAGTGATGAAATAATTTTAATTTCAAAAGAAAGATTTGAAATGCTTGACTTAGTTTTCCTTACAGCAGATGGCAACGTTGCCACATTGTTGAAACAGCATTTCTTTACATTTAAGACACAAGTCTGTATTTTACATTTATATTTACAAATGCCAGAATTATGTATCAAATTCTATTTGACTAGGCTGGCAGCCTTCACCCATCTATACCCAATCTTCACATTGTTCTTATAAACAGAAAGTAGATGGAATAACAGGATTTGTTAAAATGCATTTTCTGATGGATATGTAGTCTGAAATTCAAATGTATGCCATTATTTAGTGACTTCAATTCTTGGTGATTTGACAGAAAACCACAAATTTTATGAGGAATGATCAAAATATATGAGGCAAAAATCTGGACATTCTGCAAAAAATCTGTACAGTTGAGAGGTATGCATGGCAGCATTCCTTTCTCTGCTGACCACTTGCATTTCTTTCAGTTTTCTTTTTTTGGTATTGCCATCACTATAGTTGAAGAAGACATTCTATTTTTTAACCTTCTTCCAGTCAACAATTAAGATGGTGAGAGACTGAATCATTCCACTGGGGTATATTTAAATTCCAGAACACAAGATGAAAATCCTCATAGCTTTTGCTGTTGCTCTTTCTTGTGAGACATGTTCATTCTTTCAATATCTCTATCCAGTTGTCCATTAGTGAAGTCTGGACATTATCTGCTTAAATTCCCATTCTTGCACAAATCTTCCAAACTTGTATATTGTGTGCCACTGTCATATGCAATGTTATCAGGTATCTCTTTTTTTTTTACTCTCTCGTTTTGTTGTTTTGAAAAATATAGACTTCACTGGACTAATAATATTTGCATTTGTTACATCTGGCAGCTTGATTACTTTGTTGAACTTGGAATCATAATCTACACATATGACATACATGCCTTATCCAAAATGGAATATATTTGAGCCCAGATGACTCCAAGGATGATATGGAACTTAGCATGCCGTCATCTCCTCCTTTGGGCTGTTGCTATGGTACTGGTGGCATTAACTTGTGTTACTTATTCTATGTAAGCTTACATTCCTGGCCAGTACATCTATTACTCTTTCTTTTCACTTTACTATTCCTAGATAAGATTCATGTGCCTTCTCAATAATGAGTCATCTCCTTTGATTAAGCACTGTTATTTTACGACTGTGAACATTAAGCCCTGGACAAAATGTATTTCTTCTTTGAATGGAAAGTCAAACTGACTTTCTTTCCTCAGTGGTGATTTTTGGTCAGACCATCATTTTACTGTAATATCTTCCAATGGTGACATTTCCGCATTAGTATGTATTTAACATATTTTTACATTTTCTACTGGCAATAGTAACTGTGATATTACACAAAGTAAATCAATCTGAAATGCCTTACCTTAAACATATTCAAGTAATTGTTCATATCGAAAAATATTGTTAACAGTTCCCTTTCTGTGTGCAAACATCCCTTTCATTTACCTGCAAGTGCTCTCAGTCTTGAGACAACAGCTCCTTTATAGCTCTGAATGGCATCTACTTGTACCAAAACCGTTTTATTCATACTGCACTATTTTAATGCTGGAACATCTGTAGCTAATGTAAAAACTTGTTACCTTCTCATAACATAGTTTTCATGCTATGGGCAGGATTCACGAAGGCTTGCACGGAGTGTAAGAGACGTGCAACACTCCATGCAAGCCTCGCGATCCAGGAACAGCCCTAAACTCCGTGTAAGAGACCAGCTAAAACGTCTCTTACACGGACTGGGCGTGGACATGCTAAATACCTCACTTGCATCCAAAAGGTATGCAAATGAGGTATATTAGCGATCCACGAAGCAGAAACCAGTCCGTGTAGGAGACGTTTTAGCTGCAGAAATGTACTCAGTTGACAACTGAGTACATTTCTGCAAAATCCACAACGGAGCGATGTCAGCTCCAAAAAAAGGTTGCATATGATTCAGGCAGCATGCCAATGGCCAAATATGTGGCCATTGGCAAGACAACTCGATGCAAAAGTATTAAAAATAAAATTTTTTTAAACCCAGCGCAGCCCCGCGCAAACGGGCTGCGCTGCATAAAACCATGAAAAAGAAGGTTATAAACCCACAAATGCGGGTTTCATGCAATACATGGAATGATAATGCAGGGACCAGCAGACTAAAACCAACATGGCCACCATGTAGTGGTTGCTAAGGGGGGAAGCTGAGTCTAAGACATGTAACTAAGCATTAGTAGGCAATCTTATGTAAATGAGGGTTCGGATACTGAATCGCACAGTCACATACCAAATGAGCACAGTCTGAGTAGTGTAAGAGATACAAAAGAGGGAGAATAGAGTAGGAGATAGGTGACATCACAGGGGGGAATGGTAGAAAGAAATGCAGTTCATTGGAGGCCAGTGTAACATGACAGATGACAGGCACAGATCATGGAAAGAGGTGTGCCACTAGATAAGTCATGGAAAGTCAAGAAATGGAAGGTGTACACTGTAATCTACACCAAAGATTCTTGCTGGCCGTGCATGCGCACGTGTGCGCACCATGAAGCACGAGCAGGACAGTGTGTGCGCGTGTAAGGCAGTGTGAGTATGTGGGAGCGTGTTGGGAAATGTTTAACACTGTTTGCGCGGGTGTGCACGCGTGTAAGGCAGGCTGAGTATGTTGGAGGCTGTTGGCGGACGTGTAACAGTGTTTGCGCGGGTGTACGCGCGTTTAAACCCGAATAAGTAGATTCTGAACCGTGTAAGCATGTGTGCGCGCGTGTAAGCCACTGTGAGCGTGTTTCAGATAGTATGCAAGCTGCTCCCCCCTGAGGAAACAGAGAGGAAAAAGGAAGCAACAGAATAAATAGGAAGCTAGCAGGGATAACTGCTGAAGCTAGCAGGTGAAAACAATTAGAAGCAGGCAATTACACAGGCAGAATAGTAGCCCAGCCCAGCACTTAAAACCCTGCAAACAGTAGTGCAGGATGTTTCCATTAAGAGACACTGCAAGACAGGAGTAAGCTAATAGAAGTGAAAACTGAAAAACTTCACTCAGAGCAGAAATGTTAGGGGCTGCCATAGCTGTCATAATGAGACATAGGCGACTTGCTGAGGGTGGTGACAATGCAGATGGTGCCAGACAACCCACAGTGAGGAGATGGAGAAGAGTGTACAGGCCCAGGGTCACCTACCACGGGTTACATGAGCTGGAGATAGTAGAGCTATAGAGTGGACAGAGAGCTCCTGCAGCAAATTGTTGAGCTGTGCAGGCCACGCCTCACACACAGAACCAACAGAGGGGAACCCATCCCAGTGGAAACCAAGGTATGTGTTGGCCTAAGAATACTAGCAACAGGTACCTTCCAGAGACCAACTGGCGATATGATGGGGATATCACAGGCATCAGCCTCCAGGGTACTACACCAGTTCCTGGATGCCATGTCAGCACATGTCAGTGATCATGTATATTTCCCCAATGCCCGTGAGGTATTGGCCAGCAATATACGTCTCTTCCAGCAAATAGCGGAATACCCTGAGGTACTGGGTGCTATAGACTGCACGCACATACGCATCAAAGCACCAGCAGGTGAGCAGGGTAGGGCCTACATTAACCGCAAGGGCTTCCCCTCCATCAACTGCCAGGTCGTGTGTGATGCCCAGGGCATAATAATGAATGTGTGTGCTGGTTGCCCTGGGAGTTATCACGATTCCCACATCTGGCATTTGACGCAGCTGTACCAGACATTTGCCAGTGGGGACATCCCACACGGACACCTAGTGGGGGATGCAGGTTATGCACTGGAGCCGTGGCTGATGACACCCATCAGAAATGCACACACACCTGAACAGGAACGCCATAATGAGGCACACGCACAAACACGTAATGTGATAGAGCGTGTGTTTGGGCTGCTCAAGTCACGGTTCCGGTGTCTGGACACATCTGGTAGAGCCTTGCAGTACACACCAACTACATGTACCCAAATTGTCATGGTATGCACTATGCTACATAATATGATCTTGTGAAAACAGTTGCAGCAGGACGAGCATAGGGCCGGGCCAAACAGCCCCCCACCATTGTCAAGGCCAACACAGGCAGAGCGTGACTCGGAGGAGGAACAACCTGAGCCTGCCCCTGTAGGCAGAAGGAGGCGTGCCCAGTATGCCCTGGCCTTGGCAAAGAGGCAACGCATAGCACATACTCTGGCACAGTAGGAACCCTGGGAATGATACCCCTCTCTGACTCACTCATATAGTAACAGGGATGCCTAACATGACACAACCTGCTCTCAAACATGTACAGGGAGTGTAGTATGTGCATCCGACAGAGGCAGCCCTGCAGCACCATCTGAGGCATGATTGCCATGTGTTAAGCAATGTAACACCATCTAGTATATGCAAACATGAAGACCGTGCCTAACATCTCACCCTCACCAAGCATGATGCCACACTATGAAGACAAGAAGATCAAGTACAATAATTGGCTGAAGTAATGCAGTCAGTCAAAGGGGAGCCAATGTGTTACAGGCTGGGAAGATATGGGGAGTTTGACATGATGCACCACCTGCTAGGGGTGGCATGCACCTATCATGCCATGCCCCATGGATACTGGCAAAGGCTGTCAGTACCCACAGCATGCCCTGAATAGGTAAGTCTCAAAACACAAACCCAACCCATAGGTTCTACAAGGGATAGGAACCTAGATGTAATACTACCCCATGACAGATGTACAAACAGCAAGATGTGTGCAGTGTAAATGCACACAGTAAGGAGAATGTAGATACCAGTCCTGTAATAGAGAACTGGGCAAGGCTCACAGCAGCACCCTAACACTACCAGGTCACACCACATACTGTGCTGTACAGCCGCAAAACATGGAACAAGCTACAAAAGGAGGATGACTAGCAAGAAATGGCAAGGTTAACCACACTCCCATGTTGGTACCACAACAAGAAGCAGCAGGGAATATCCATGGTCAAATACCAATGGCTAAAACTGCCTCGCAGTATATAGCCTGCCACAGACCACTGTCCTAATACCAGGAACAGCACCTGGCCTATGTCGGAATACATGAATATATCAAGCCCCCCAAAACCACATTATATTGCTTGACTGAAAATACCCAGACATACACCGGTAGTATTGTACCAGCACCAACACAGTAGGAGACAATTACCCTGATTCCATAAACCAAAATGCCCAGGAACAATGTACCACCCCCACAAGAGGGGTAAGCATACTGGATGTGATAATCAGCAACATGTGTACTGGATGGCAAGATGAGAAGTGTACCCCTCACTGGTAAGACCAGACAATAGAGTAAGCACACTGGATATGCACACACTGACCCCAGTCCCTGGCCAGAATACCACAGTGAAAAACATGTGTAAAGTATAGGTTGCAGCCCTCAAAACCGATGTTGACTCCACAAAAGGCCCTGTGCAAGTGCAGAATATGGGACACACCACAGAACATGTTTTACAGGCATTCCATGAACACAGCCAGGAATGCTTGGAGTATGCAATCACAAATAACAACAACACACAATGCCATACACGCAGACATCTGGTATGCTGGCCTCCAGCCATTACCAAACCATGCAAGAGAATGAGGAGGATACCCCAAGATAGAGCAAACATAAAAAGGGAAGTAATCACTGACCAGTAGTATGGCAACAACATATGTCCACACATACAATCCACTAAGTCCAGCCACAACAAGTATAACCTATGAATCCAGAGGCAATGTGATGCCAGTACCAAGTACACAGACAACCACAACACCCCTGAATAAATACAAACATATGTGATAGATGCATCCATGTATCCAAAGCAGAGGTTGAGCTCCAACAAGCCAGTACTGTCAACACTAGTCAGGAGGAGAAGGTAACCACATACACCACGAACCCAGTCCCACATAGACCTACCACAACTGTAAACCAAACACATAAACACAGACAAATATTCCTGGAGGCCTTAATTACAAACACACCACACAAACAGAAGCCTCCAAAGTAGATCACAAGCAACCACAACCTTCAAACATAGCACATGCAACGAATAGTACGCAAAGCTGGTGTGCCAAACAGTCACAGGCCCGAAGGAGAAACAAATGCCTGATACAGTCGTAATAGGTGTCTGTATAGGCAGAAACACAGCTGTCCCACTCACCAGACTGAACAAGGGAAAGGGTAGAGTAAGCTGCTTGTAGGTAGCCACAAAATGCCACTTAACACAAGTACGCAGGTCACCCCAAAGCAAGCAGAAATATGATGCACTCAATGTCAATGCTGGTGTGAATTACCTGAGTTGTACCTCCCTGGTCAACAACAAATGAGACATGGATGGTCCCTCCGAGTATGTACCCCAGGGCGGGATGACACTGGCTGTGTGCAGCATCCAACCCTTACCAAGAATTATGCCACAGTACAAACACAGAATGCTCATGTTTAACAGCTGGCACAGTTACAGCTGTCAGTCCAAGAGGGTGTAATGTGTGTCCGCTGGAGATATCAAGCATGACAAGGCATGCTGCTGTTACAGGGGTGGCTGTCAGCTGTTACCCGTGTGTGTCTGGATACTGGATAAGGCCTTTGCCGCCTCCATAGAGCCGTATGTAGGCAAGGCCAAAATGACTACCCACCACCCTAGAAAACATAAGTGGTAGGAAACATAAGGGTAATGCTGACCAATGCCAGATGTATAAACTGCAATATGCATGCCCCTGAGGCACTTCCCATTATGGAGAACATTGATGCCTGTCCAGTGACAGAGGCCTGCTGCAGGCCTAGTGATACCACACCAGCACTACTAGGTTATACCACATACCATGTGTTATGGCCCCAACACCTGCACCAAGACATCAAAGGAGGGGGAGTAACCATATGCAGCACAGACACCCATATAGCCAGGTAACAGACAATGCACAAAGCAGTGGACACCACCCATGTGCACATAACTGTAGTCAAAACTGCTGTACAGTCTGTAGCATGCGACAGACCACACTCCCACACACAAGAACCCCACCCAGACATCCGAAGACACTGGACAGTATGGATGTCCCACCAAATACCAGACAAGGTACACAAAGTACCACATAGGTGTCAAACCATTATGTATGCAAGGAGTCATCAGGGACCTAGGGACACAGGTCGACATTGATCTGTCATGTGACAGCCACAATGCCAATGTGGCTATGACGACTGTTGATACTGGACACCGTATCATGAAAGGATTCACACCAACATCAACAGGGGTCACTGTGCTGCTGTACTGTTCCCTTATCAGACCCATAATCTAGTACAATGACTCATATGGGATGTACCATACGTGACACCTGCAGCGGTTCGGAAGACCTCATAGTTACCCCACCAACAGGATAAATGGTGCGAAATATATGTCCTATGCTGCCTGGCTGTAGACACCCCAGCTGACTGCAGTCACACACTGCCTACACAGAGGCATTGTATGTCTGTTGTACCAGGCCATGTCCAACACAGGAGTAATGGACATGCTACACCACAGGAAATCAAAGCCATTGGAGCTGTGAGAGTCACAGATGTCAACCTCAACACATAATGAAATAAGATGTGCTGGAGGGACAGATACATAACCCATAGGCTCCCCACACCCAGAAACAGGATCCCAATCCATGGTAGGCAGAGCCCCTCACTGACGCCCCTCAACAGGAATATTGCCAAGTGGATGGATGACCATACATGTATACTGGGGGTCTCCACTGTGTCACGACCAGACAGAGGCACAGTGAAGAACCTCATAAATGGCCATAATTGAACATAGCAAGGGGTGGCAAAGGACACACACACTCTAGCTAGGCTTACCAATGGCCTAGGGTGTCTAGCCTACTATGAACCCATGAACCTATGAAGATACAACACGTACAGGACACTAAGGATAATCACAAGGCTTACCCAACTGATGTTAGGAACCATGTTGGGCATCCACAGATATGCTCCGAATCACACAGATATTACAAACAACATACCAAACACACACACATATTGCTAACATACAACCTGTCAGGTGCAGTGCAAACACCCCCCCCGAGTGCAAAATACCTATCCCAGCAGACGGTCACCTGACATTGCAGATGCTGAGGTAACAGCCATCATCTGCAAAGCAGAACACACAGCAGCAAAGGTATGTGATGGTGTCCTGTGCTGAGGCCAACATGGACTCCAAGAGTAATGGAATGCAAAATCACACTACTGGCCAATGTCAGCCTTACCACAGGGTATGTACCCAAAGAGCAGTGTACAACAACAGTGGTCCATCCCAACAAAGGTGTTGCCTGAATGGATACTACAAACTACCACCCAGGATCCTGACAAGCTTGTTCTGCACAGCTATGGAAAGGATCAGTATGTACCACAGACAGAAGGCTAATGTGGACCTACTGATACCGGACCCTACACGCTGTGGCTGTTGTAACTGCAGAACCGGCCCCTAAACATGTCTGACCCATTTGAAGCAGTCATTAAGGTCATTGATGAGGGCTATGTGGTCCACACAGCGTAGCTGGACCGTGCACATGCTTCTAGACAATAACGTATGTGTTCAGTATGGATATGTTCACCAGCTTAAATATACACCCCTATGTCAGTAGAGGGGTTGCAAAGCAGACCAAGGACAGAACTGACATGGTCAGACATGCTGCATCCATGTCAGACTACAAAGCGGATATGAGTGGCATCCCACAAGGCCTGGTCTTGGCTCCCACCCCATTCTGTATACATGTCCCATAGGTATAGGCCAACATGGAAGGACTGTGACTGAGCATGTATGCAGAGGAGTACAAACAGCCCACCGTATCCGACCCCCAGCTGACACAAGCAACCCACAAAAGGGCCACCTACAAACAAACAACTGTAGCCATAGCCAAGTCAGCAAGCCAAGTGCAGAACTGTGTATAGACAACCACTGTGGATATACAGTAAGTGCCCACAAATTACCACACAGGTGTTAACCCATGAGGCACCTAACATGTAATGTGAGACCTGGGTACAAAAGGTGATAAATAACCTGCACCAGACAAACATGTGTCTGTAGTGTTCACAGAAACATGTACCATATACCCAACCAAACATGAAGGCTGGCAGATGTAGATAAGGGGAACGCACCCTGGCTCTGCAGCCATCCTCCATCAGCATCACAACTGACTACAATAGCCCCTGTGGGATATAGCGCAGCAGACACCTCCAACAACTGTAAAGTCCACAACAGTACCCCACCAGGGGTAGCAAAGAGCCTGAACAGATGCCATGTGTTGCCTGAGTAAACAAACTGCAGCCCCACACACTGCCATCCTTCCCGGCTACAGGAAAGCTGTGCCTGATGTATGATGCCATGCCCAACCTGGAATGAATTAACATGTTGCACCTTGTACAATCTGAATGGCAGTGGGCTATGCACATGAGAAACCTGAACCCCAGCACTGACATACATAGGACAAGCCGTACAGAATGATCCATAACACAGAAGGCACCCCCACACTTCAGTAAACCCCTGGTACAGGACAGCCAGAGTGCCACATATTGACACCCCTCAAGAGGCAACCTGATGAGTGTATGGGAGATGGTAGGCTACCCTGGGTATCACTGTTATGTCAGAGGTAGACAGAGGCACAGTATACCAACCATGGCATATGTCATGGCAAACTCCAGTTACAATGTGTGTCAAAGGACAAACACACCCTGTGACTACCATCAGAAATGGCCTACAGAACATCGCTAGTGTTTGCCAATGTCCACCCATGTTGTGGAATACACTACCAATGTTGGACGAGCCTGGTGTAGGTAGTCCATATCTGAACATATTGCAACATGGTCATATGTGCACAACTGGCCCCTACACAGTCTGTCGTGCTCACTATGAAGATGTCAAGCAGTGATAGGACTAAAGCCCAGGATACTGTCCACTACAGTGAAATACCGAACCAGTACACTATACGGTACTACAGTGTTAGGTCATTATGAAAGTATGTTGAGAACTGTCTGCAAAGTATCCCATGCAATTCCTGCAGGCACAGTATAATCCCTGTTGTGGCAGACATGAAGCAGTTGGCCAGTTAGTACACAACATGACACCCAGCACACAATCATAAATGTGTGATAATGATGAAGGACACACACACCCAAATATGTGTTGGACTTCAGAGTACAACATATGGAAAGCTCACACTGGGCATGCTCGCACACTTTGATAAATGAGGCATATGTCAGACAACATGCCATGGAAAGGCTGAACTGGGCATGCTCACACACTTAGGCCATATCTCCGTGTAGCAGTTGGCCACACATATCTGATATCTGTACGTGTCAGTCCAGGAACCAACCACAACACAGCAATCAGCCCAGTGCACACAGTAAATGACCACAGAGACATAAGTGATATAGTGGATTGCCGTCATATGCAAACATCTGCCACAGATACACAAGTTGATCATAGGAACAGGGAATGCTATGGCAATAAAGACCTGCAAACAGTAGAAATGCACAACAAATATTGTGCATCCGACAATTGAACATATGGGTGTAGAGGTCAGTACTAGGCTTCTTGCCCCAGGGAATGGCAGCTCAGCCAGAGTGTGCTTGGCATCTGCATCCCCAGGATAGTACGCTACCGTGCCACTGTAAAGTAGGTCACAGAAGGCGACATGTGCGGCTAGTGAGCTGTACCTCTGTCAAGCAGGGGCACCGTGGAGGTCTCAGGGATTGAATGTGCTAAGCCACAGCCATGTTGTCGGTGTGTGCTGTGAGAGGGTTGCTGAGGATCTCTGACAGTAGGTGTCCGTCAATAACAGACTGGGGGAGCCCTATCTGCATTCTCTGGATGATTCCACTGTCAACACTGTGTTGTAATGAGTATGTGTGAATGAAGTGCTGTGCTGGAACCGTCCACAGATGTCCTCCCTCTGTGGGCTACAGCTCTGCAATGTATTAGGTTGCTCTGTCTGTTGAACAGCGCATATATGGCCGGTGTACAGCTGACAGGTGTCTTGTTGTGGAGCAGTCATGGGTATATGTGGGATAGCATGACCAATGCAAACTGTACACATGCTCATAGGATGCAAGTGTCAAGGATTATGCTGAGTGGCCAGTATAGTCCTCCAGCATGGGTCCTCTGAAGTCATCCACCCCAGTCTACACAAGTGTAGAGTCTGCTTGTGCTAAACACAGTTTGTGTGCAGTGACAACCTTGCCTGGGGGTGGAGATGAGATATGGATGTCCAGGGAAAGGTGGACATGGGCAGATATCAACAATGGTGGTCTACCTCTGGCGTGGAACAGTGAGTACCCACGTTGCAGATGGACAGGTGCAATATGTATTCACCCATGTGGCTGTGGTGTGTGGTTCTGCCATAGCACATGGACCCACAAATTGTAGTGGCGGTAGGGTACCGTGGTAGAGGCCTGAGTAGTTCTCACACATAATATGCCTGTACCTGATGTTAACAACTGGAATGGTGTATGTGAATACCTGCATATCCTGGCACTGTTCCCAGGGAAGCTAAGTGTGTGTCCTGGATGTGGGTGTGGTGTTCTGGACTGGTTGTGTTGTGTGTTACAGGTCCTGTGGTCCCAAAGCATGGTATAGAACATAACCTGCCAGTGCGATGTGCATATCTGACCCTGACGTAGGTGGTGCAAATGCATATATATGCTATCCCCCACCTGACAGGTAGTACTACATCTACATACCTCTGTGGAAATAAAGATGTCAGCACCCTAGAAATACTACAGGTGCAGAACAAATGCCCAGTAATTCGGATAGTGCGCTCTGCTAATGCGTCGCCCTCAAGTGTCCTAATAAAGTTAGGTAGGGGTTCGAATCCTGCAAATACTCAGTGTCTGTGTGGGTGAGTGGGGTTTGTGTGTGTGAGAGGGAAATGTCCCTTTTGGCAACTGGGAGAACACACTACAGGATGCACACTCCCCTTTCTAAACACAGATGATGTCAGCACCCTATAAGTACAGCAGGAGAAGGGAAACCTCCCAGTAATGCGAATAGCGTGCTCTGCTAATGCATCCATCTCAAGTGTCATAACATAGTTAGGTAGTGGTTTGAATCCTGCAAATGGCATGTGTGTGTGTTTGGATGAGGGGGGTTATTGTGTGTGTGCAAATATGTTTGAGGGAAAGGTTCCTTTTGGCAACTGGGAGAACACACTACAGGATGCACACTAGCCTTTCTAAACACAGATGATGTCAGCACCCTATAAGTACAGCAGGAGAAGGGAAGCCTCCCAGTAATGCGAATAGCGTGCTCTGCTAATACATCCATCTCAAGCGTCATAACATAGTTAGGTAGTGGTTTGAATCCTGTAAATGACATGTGTGTGTGTTTAGATGCGGGGGGTTATTGTGTGTATGAGGGAAGGGTTCCTTTTGGCAACTGGGAGAACACACTACAGGATGCACACTCCCCTTTCTAAACACAGATGATGTCAGCACCCTATAAGTACAGCAGGAGAAGGGAAGCCTCCCAGTAATGCGAATAGCACGCTCTACTAATGCATCCATCTCAAGCGTCATAAACATTGTTAGGTAGTGGTTTGAATCCTGCAAATGGCATGTGTGTTTAGATGAGGGGGGTTATTGTGTGTGTGCAAATATGTATGAGGGAAGGGTTCCTTTTGGCAACTGGGAGAACACACTACAGGATGCACACTCCCCTTTCTAAACACAGATGATGTCAGCACCCTATAAGTACAGCAGGAGAAGAAAAGCCTCCCAGTAATGCGAATAGAGCACTCTGCTAATGCGTTTCCCCTGCGTATCGTAATGTAGTTAGGTAGAAGTTTGAAACCTGTGAATGACATGTGTGTGTGTTTGCATGTGGGGAATTTGTGTGTGTGCATTTCTGTATGAAAAACATGTTAGTTTTGGCAATCAGGAGATCACACTACCTGATGCACATTACCCTTTCAGAATACCGATGTTGTCAGCACCCTATAAGTATAGCCAGAGAAGAGGAACTATCTAGTAAACCGAATATTGTGCCTTGCTAATGTGTCCCTCTCATGTGTCATGACTCAGTTAGGTAGGGGAATGAATCCTGCAAATGGCAAGTGTGCATGTGTGTGGGGGTAGTAGGGGGTGTGTAAATGCAAGTGTGAGGGAACAGATCCCTTTGGCAAATACTACAATACACCAGATGCTGCATACTCCCTCAGTAAACACAGGGGATGTCACCACACTATCAGCACAGCCAAACAGGGCTAGTTGGCTAGTAATGCCAATAGTGTGCTCTGCTACTGTGTCTATTACCATTGTCAGAGTACAGATAGGTATGTTTTGGTAACCCACAACTGTCACGTGTGGTTGTGTCACACAGCATGACCTTGTGTGGGTGTTTGTACATAACAATGCATGCCACTGCCTAAACCAGCAATGGCATTGCAGACATGATGTATGTGTGGGACACATACACATAAATACCTGTGACCTGCAGTAGTTACCATGTCTGACACATGCTTCGTGTGGATGAATGGTATTAGCAATGTATACCAATATGACTGTGTCTTACTGTGCAGGGTCCGCACGTGGTATGTCCCTATACAGTGTGGGTGTCTATGGTGAAAGACCTACAGCAGGGGATACACATCTGGTCTGGGCCATACAGTGTACATGTAGTCGATGTACAGGTGCTGCATGTTCCCACCTGTTGTGGTAGTGGTAACATGTCATTCCACTGCAATTCGGTGACCACATGCTGTGAACTCTTCAACGAGAGTGTTGTAGCTACAGTAATGCTCACACACAATGTTCGGATGGATTCAGTATGGCCTTATAAACACAGTTCATGAGACTGCCATATTGCCGGTGTTGTTATGGAGGATAGGTGGTCTTCCTGTGTATGTGAGGGTTGTGTGTGCCAGGCTATGAACCAGATGGCAGTCCGACACACTGTCAGCTGCACATGAGTAGGCCCTGATGGTTTGTGCTGTGCCAACAACCTGGAGGTATATGTATCTGTGTTACCTTGGGATACCACCCCCTATCCATGTGTGTTACATGTGTAGGGGACGACAGGCATGGTATGGGGCATAACCTGTCAGTGATGGGTAACACCTGTGAGCCATGAATCATGAATCTGGTACTGCACAGACATTGCAGTTCACCATGCTGAGGGCAGTGCCTGGTGCATGCATCTTCCAGTGTACACTGCTGTTGTTGTGTAGCAGCACTGTTAGTGTCCTAACCTGTGTGATACCCACGGAGGTCACTATGTAAACCATGTCCTGCAGCATAAGGCAGTATGTGTGTACCAAGAAGCCTTGCCATTATACATCGGGCCATGGGTGTCACGTGCAAGATGACCCGTGCACATCATTGTGGCTTCCCTAGCATGTAAGCACACGCTGACAGCCAGTGGATACCCTATGAATGACAGTGGAGACTGAGCATAATGTAGACATACAACACCCTTCCCACATACAGTGGTAGAATACATGGTGAGGGTATGTTGGCAACCAACATCAGGCTCATACTGGCCTGTGCCACATGCTGAGAGATCCATTCTATGTTCCCTATCATGTAGTCCAGGGAGGTATGTCTCAGGCAACCACACTGGCATGGTCAATGAGTGAGTCATATCTGTCCATGCCTCTGACTGCCCTGTATGCATGTGTGCTGTGGTGGACCATAGTGCCCCTGAGTCATATCACTGTGACCTTCACCAGATACAGCCTGTTGAGCGGGACCCCAGTGCAGCACACATGACAGGTACCTGACACGTCTGTAGCAGGTGTGTTGTGTAGCCCTACAGGCTGTGAGTGTGTGGCACAGGGGATGTGCGTGCCATGTGTGGCATGTGCTCTGTTCCGATGGAACATATGCCCGTATGCCAGCTGCGGAGGTGTGTGATGCCCAGGCAGGCTGCTAGTCTGAGTCCCCACGTATGCCCCAGTGTGTTCAGCATGCTGTCAGTGTGTGTCAATGTCTGACTGGTATTGTCGTCACTGTAATATATTGTATTGATTCATTTATTTATCCTACATTTGTTGACTGGGATAGCCCAACTGGATGCATGTCCATTACCAGGGGAGGCCCGTGGAGACAAGCTACGGGGGTAGCAGATACAGCATTACATAATACTAGCATTACATAGTACAAACAGATTATTTACAGAGATTACATGAGTAAGCAGGTCAAACATGTTCCACAGGTTAATGTTAGACCTGAGCACAAGCCAGGATTAAATTAAAAGTGCACAGTAAAGTGGTTCACAGAAGTTACACATTCGAGTTAGCCAGGCTTGATACATTGACATAGCCAGTTAAGTGACAAATGTTGTTTGAGTCTACTGTTAAATGACCTAAGGTGGACAGTAGGGTAATATCAGCTGGAAGTGAGTTCCAGGATCTACTTACAGGGTTTGCAAAGAGAGAATCACCAGCTGTGTTATTAAACTTGCTAGTCTGAAGTAGTACTTTGTTAGAGGATCGAAGTGGTCTAGGATTGTTATAGGGGGTGATAATATTTGAAGTGCAGGAGTATTGTCTGGATTATAGAGGATTTTATAGGCCATACTCAGTTGGTTATACTGTATTAGGCTGGGTATTGCAAGCCAACCAAGCTGATTTAGATTGATGCAATGATGTGTCCTAAAAGGCGGGCCAGTGGCAAACCTGGCAATGTGGTTGTAGCAAATGGAGTGTTTGTTAAGAACAGTCTTGTTCATATTCGAGAGTACAGGGGATGCATACAGAAGGGTTGTAACAAGGTGTGAGCGAGCTATGGCACCTTTAGCTGGAGGGACTAGGAAGGCTTTAATTCTGTAAAGTGACCCTAGTTTTCTATTGATGGCTTTGCTAATCTGGTTAACATGTATATCACATATGAGATTATTGTCTATGATGACACCTAATAGTTTCGGAGATGGGTCAGGGGAGATTATTGTGCCATCAGTTGATGTTATGGTAACGGTGACAGTGGTAGACCTACGTGTTGGTGGAATAACAGCAGTTTAGTTTGATTGGGATTTAGGATCAGATGATGTTCAGAAAGCCAGTTAGCTATTGTATTAAAGGTGGTCTGGGTAGCTGACCATAACTCTACTGGAGATGTGGCTGAGCAGATCAGAGTAGAGTATACAGCATATTGGATACAGCTGACGTTTGGGATGACAGTATAACGGTCGTTAATGATGATGGAGGACAGCAAGGGCCCTAGTATAGAGCCTTGTGGTACTCTGAGGGTGTTAGGTCGAAGGTTAGAGGGTTTGTTCTGCCAGAGGCCAGCCTGCTGTCGACCATGCAGGTAGGATTGACACCATTGGAAGGCTCCAGTATCTAGACAGTCTTTGCAGGGTGTGGAGTACAAGTTGGTGATCAACCATATCGTATGCCTTTGAATTATCCAAAGAGAGGGCTCTGGATATATAATTACTGTTGCATGTATGGCTTATGGTGTTAGTAAAGGCTAGGAGGCCTGACGTAGTGCTGTGATGAGGACGTAAGCCATGCAGAGTGTCTGCCATACTGCGAGTTTGGATTAGGTGGTGCATGACTTGTCTATGACGAAGGTTTCCATAATCTCTGCAAGTAGAGAGAGTATAGCTATTGGCCTATAATTGGAGACTTCAGTAGAGCTGCCTCCTGTGTGAAGTGGGATTACATATGACATTTTCAAGATGGTGGGAAAGTTAGATTCTAACATGGTTACTTTGATTACCTTGGAGACGGGGTAAGCAATAGCATCATCTGGTTTTGATAGGTACTCGGTGGGGAGTTGATCAGCAGACAGTGTAGTGTGTTTAACTGTTACAATCAAGGTACGGGGAAGTGAAGTGGTGACTGGTTGGCAGCTGGACACAAGTAGTTTACTAGGGGTGCTGCTTTCAGGACCAGGGGAGCTAGAAGGTAGATGGCTAGCTAGGGCCTGAAATGTCTCAGTAAAGGACTGGCCAAAGCGATCAGGAACATCTTCAGGGGTATTATCAATAGTAGCATCAGGGATTGGGGTTGACGTTTGTCCTGGACGTAGTATATATGACATGCCACCTGACAGGGTATGGCATTACCGGGTTCAGAGAGACCAGTCCCCAGATTGGCTGTGTGGCGGCATCCCACACATGTGTTGTACGTTCCTGGCCAAGGGTGATGGCTGACTGCATACATGTGGCAGCTGTGACAATGACACATGACTCACATAAACCACGACTGGACCATAGAGGCGATTCACAGGTTACCGTTGCACATGCCACCCTAGTAGTGTGATTGCCATGGTGAGTAGTGTGATTGCCATGGTGAGTACCAACACATAGGGCCAATGGGGAACAACATACTGAAGGTGTGTATGTGTGGGTGGACTGCCACTGTTTCATAGCACTGACATATATGACTGCACACGTGGGTAAATGCCAGGTCAGACGTGTGCAATGTGTCACAGGCAACAACGTACATGCGTACAGGACAGACAGTGACGTTCTGTCATGTGTAAAGTTGACATACATATCGTACGCTATGCAGATGTCACTAGCAGTCTACAGAAGCACTGTAACTCTGCATTGCAGGTGTAAGCAGTGTTCCAGGGGACCCCAAGCAAACATGCATGCAAACAAAGCTACAGTAAACAGGGCTGGAAGTAGTGCATTATACAACAAAGACGGGGTAACAATAACAGTAAGTAACAATGCAAATATGTAGGCACTATCAACATGTACCCAGGGCTATGCAGCACAGATGCCCATGGTAGAACCAATATGATGTCATACTTATTTGTGATTTGGATTACATTGGTACTGCACACATATCTACATGCGCGAACATCCACATGGCATAGTCGTTGTGGGCATCTTGACACCATTACTGTACATGTCCACCATTGCATATCACTACTTGCGTTAGCTTTCCCCCTGTGCTACCCATGTATGCGGCTCTCTGTTGACAACCTTACCACCGGCATGCAATTATGTGCAGCTGTTATACTTTGGTATGTACTATGGGTGCAGATAACAATTCAGGACATTCATACAGTTACTACAGCAGGCATGCTGGGGTGAACACACAGTCATAGCAGCACACTGTACTGTTACCAACATGATACTACTAATACACGTCTATGTAGTCACCCTGTGCATCAGCAACGTGTTTACCTGTTCCCGCAATGATGTTGGAGATTGCAGGAGGTGGCACAGTGTCATCATATGGACAGGGTGTGGATTAGGTATGCCTGAGTCAGCCACTGATACCACCAATTGACATGTGTGTGTATGTGTGTTGGTGAGGGGCAGCAGTACAGGGTGGGGCAGTGTTGGTGCAGTGTGTGCGTGTATGTGGTTGCCCTAAGTGTTGACATTTCGCATGTGTGTATGTACGCACACAGTTCCACCTCATGGCTGCCATATACAGGGGTTTGTGGACAGCCACAGACTGCACCTGGCAGGCCATACAAATCAGTGTCTGTGTGCACGGACACGGTACCTGTGCCTGGCAGGGGTGCTATGGACCATATCCAGTACAAGGCCAGACTGGGTACTGTCATCAGAAGCGGGGGTGTGTTGACTGGACACATGTCCCTGTTGGGACTGTCCAGAGCCACGTGCACGTGGTCTCCTGGGGCGTTCTGATGACAGCACAGAACCAGCATTGCTGGGGCTGCTGCTGGCACTATGGGGGCGTGCGCGAGCCTGGTGTCGTCCGCGCCGACTGCCAGCTGCTGCTGCTGCCGGCATACGGCCACGTCGACGCCGCAAACGCCCACCATTGCCCTGGCTCATGGACATCTGGTTGTGGAACTGCTGTAATATGTCCCCACAACGTCTGTCTATGACATCGGTGAAGTTACGGATAGCATCCGCAATGTTACGCATACTGTCTTTCATGGCTTTGCAACATGCTCTGAGCTCCCTCAGACCCTGTCTGGTGTACCTTTCCATACGTGACTGAGCCTGCATGACAGTCCGAAACATAGCTGAGGTTGACAGACCTCTTTGGGCACGTCGGCCAGAGGCAGTACGCCCACGGATGCTCCCACGAGAACCCATGGGCAACTGTCTGTGTAGTACCATCGGAGGACCCTGCCCATGGCTGCTGTGTGGGGATGCATGTGCCACAGGTACCACATTACCCTGGTCTATGCCCGCTGTATCCTGTCCATCACCTAGGGACAATGGTGACAAAGGATGTACAGGCAGGATGACTGTGCGCAATGATGGGGTTGACAGCTGTGTACTGTCAATTGGCTGACCAATGGCAGACCCTGACACACCTTCCTGTACCATTACACAAATATCATCATTACCAGTAGCCGTGGCACAGGATTCAGGTTCCCTGCTGCAGGTCACCAGAGCAGCCCCAGAACCTGTGGGATGAAGACAGGAAACACAGTTTACAGTCTCCAGACATTGTTACCAGTGATGCACTTATACACACATGCACACATGGACACATGCACACAGGCACACATGCACACATGGACACATGCACACGTGGACACATGCACACGTGGACACATGCACACATGCACACGTGTTCACATGCACACATGGGCACATGCACACATGCACAGATGCACACATGCACACATGCACACATGGTCACGTGTACACATGCACACATGCACACATGCACACATGCACACGTGGACACAGGCCCACATGCACACATGCACACATGCACACATGCACACATGCACACGTGGACACAGGCACACATGCACAGATGCACACGTGGACACAGGCACACCTGCACACATGCACACATGGGCACAGGCACACCTGCACACATGCACACATGCACACCCCGCAGTATACATACAGAGCACTACTGATTTACACTACTGTTACTAGCATTATCAGGACTATTATAGGTTATGTTAAACACACTCACCAGCATGGATGGCCTGTCTCGCTGTAACCCTGGAGGGACCTACAGAAATGATGAGATTAATGTCAGTGGGCACATCTGTGCCATTGATATTGCATATGGTACAGTGTACAGAACAGTCAGGTGTACATATGGCATATTACCTGCACGCTCCATGTCGTGCTGCTGTGTGGAACCAGCCTCCATCATAATGCAGGTGTACTGCTGTTGGTGTTCCGGGGCTGGAGCCACAACACTTAGGAGTAGCCCCTCCAGTCTGGTGAGGGGGGGATGTGTGGCCACCCCACCTCCTGTGGCAACCTGTTGCCTGTGGATATCTGATGCACGCTGCCGGACACTTCGGATTAAATCACTGCAGTGATGTCGTACCTGCTCATATGTCCTGTTATGCGTGCCAATATCATTTACCCTACGGACAAGGTCTTGCCACAGTGCGGCCCTCTCCTGCTGATTCTGACTGGTGCGGGAAAACAGGATGTCATACTCCCCCACCAGGCTTTGGTGGATCTCCTCATCTTCCACCACAGAGTAGGCGGGGTTACGCTGTCGCGCCATCTCCCTGGAAGAGAACACAGACAGGATATCAGCAGACCATGTCAGCAATATATGGCACACATACTATACATGATACTCATGTGTACTGATATACTACTACTCCCATATGTTGCATGTGTGTGTGTCGTGGTGGATACACAGGTACATGGCCAGATATCAGTGCTCAGCCAACACCTGTGCAACAATACCTGCCACATTCCACACAACGTAGTAGCATGCCCCATCGGTCAGCACACACTGACAGGTGCAATGCACAACCTCACTGTGGGGGTTCATCCCAAGGTACTGTATGTGGGACACCGTCCACTACTGTGATGTGGACAGACGTTACTCGGCCTGGATATACATATCCCACCAGCACCACCAGCACAGTAGACTACTTTGATATGTATGTGATTAGACAGTTATTCACTTGCTGGGGCTGAGATGGTATCCATGCAGCACACTGGGCCAGTGGAAGCCACAAGCCACACTGCTGACCCCTTTGCAAATGCTTACCATGGACATGCCACAGATTGCATGACACTTGCACACACATGTCTAACCCAGACCCTATGCACAACGGTTAGGCATCCTGTCCGGTGGACCCCAGACAGAGGCAGATTGTATAACAATAGCAGGAGGCTACTGCAGGACAGAGCACATTCACATTAAGAGTAGGCATCTGTGGTCAGCACTGGTACTACTTTACGGTCCATCATAACAACAGCCACGGCCTACTCTTGGAGGGAAATGGACACAAACACTATGGATGACCACAGTGCCTTCTTCGGTTTTGTTACACATATGGACCACATGCCTCAGATATGCTCTGTGTTAGTCCACACCTACTTAACATTCTCCACACACGGATATTGGCAACAATCCTGCAGACATGTTCGGTGCACATATCCCCCCTCCTTCTCCCCCACCTTTGAAATATTTATCCCAGCTGGATGTAACCTCCCTATCATCTCACATGTCCAGGTGAGGGCCGCCCTCAACAGAGGGGAACACACAGCACCACTGTGACCCCATGGTCCCCCTGGATGTGTGCTACCGGCACTCTGAGAGGACATACCACCGCATGTAACACTGATAGTTTATCTTGGCCGAGCTACAGGATATGTACCTGGACACTGGCATACAGCAACAGTGGTCCCACACCACTAAGGGGGCACCTCGACTGACCCTGGCAATTACCACATCATATGCATAATGGGCCTGGTCTGCTAAGCTATGGAATTATGCAGTATGGGATGCATATGCGGTGACATCAGGTACCTGCAGACACTTGTTCCCAGCCAGTATGCCTTTGGGATGGGCTGATCCTGACTTTTGAGCCTGGCTGACATTTCAAAGCGGTCACTACAGCCACTACTGGGCCAACGCACAGACACATGCTGATGGATCCTGGCCTATGACTGATCGACATGTGATGTATGGACATCCCCTTTTGGTGGAACTACGTACGCACAACATATCACATGGACATACCTATGGATACAGAGCTATGACACATTTGGAGGGTTCACAGTATGCACACTATTAACCTGCTACTTTGAATTACCTCTGTTTGTCGCAGCTGGTTGTGTTACCATAGCTTCTGCTTGCTGCTGCTACTGTCAGTGCTGACAGCTTCGGGTTGCAGAGTCACAGTGTCTGGTTCTTTTTTTTTTTTCTCCCTCTCTCTCTCTCTCTCCCTCTCTCACTTCTCGCTCTCCCTCTGTCTGCTTACAGACAATGCAATGAATGTATTGCATGTGGGGAGTGTTAGCACTGGATGCTTTTGTAGGTATCTGCATAGGTCCATGTGATGGCCTCTGCACCAATTGCAAGCCAGCATTTGCTAATTGCATACAGCCAGTTGTGTACTGATTGCAGTTCTCACTGTGATTTCAGGTCAGTGCTATAAAAGGGTATGTGGGATAGGCGTTGCCCTTTCAGATTGTGAGGGTGGGGACCATGCTGGTATGCTGTGAACAGTGTTCTGTGAGTGTAAAGGTTAGTATCTCTCTCATGCTTCAGGCTGTGTTGTATATTCACAATTCTCCATTCCTCTCTCATGTTCCCTGTAGCAAGTGTGTATGCACATTGACTCCTACAACTATATATAGATATGTTTATATATATATATATGTACATATGCATACATATATCTATGTACTTTAACTGACCTTATTATGTACAAGCTGCCAACCAGCATGGCTGTTTCTGTTCACACACTACTATTATGGAAATCCAGTAGTTTTGACATTTATTTTAAATGACATGCTTTGTGTACTACACATCCTATATTCCCTTTACATTCATCCCTACTATTACATGTTATATTTATTTTAGCACAATGTTTTTGTATAAGAGTCATGGCTTAGTGGTAGGTCGTACAGACTAGTGTTTTCAAGGTCCCGGGTTCGGGACTGACAGTGGGATTTTATTTTGCTTTTGAACTGAGTACAGGACCTGTCAATCAAAGTGACTAAGGCACTTTTAAGCAGTTGTAACCGGGTTAGCGCTGGTTTGCGTGGAGCTCACGCATGCGCACTGGTGGTTAGTTCCGCGCACACATGCGCACACCTGCTTACAACCGCTTAACGGTGCTTACTCTGGCGCACACCCGCGCTATTTTCTTTGAAAGAAAAGAAAACGGGGAGACAGGAAACTGGTGAAAAAGGGGTCACAAAGAGGGTAAGACAGTAGGGGAACAAGCTTGGGATGTGCAGGAGGGATGTAGGTAAGGCCCATAGCTGCCCATTTCTTCATCAGCAACAGCTGTGCATATGTATGTAATTTGGTGTGACATTTGAAACCTTCAACCCCTGAGAGAGGTGTCAGGACAACAATAAAAGTTGTTGCACAGCCAATTGTAATTGATAGGTTCCATGTCCAGCAGACATGTGTGCGGAATGGGCAGCTATGTATGGGGCGTAATTTTTTTGTGGGTACAGAGTGCTCTTTTTTTTTTTTTTTTTCAGGTGAGAGTGGTATGTCAGGTGAAGGAAGTTGGTACAGCTGGGGAGGTAGGTTGGGTAGGTAAACAGACAAGACAAACAAGACGCATACAGGGGCGGTGTATGACACATGTGGGGGGGTTACACAATTGACGGGGACGGAGGTTTGGATATCCAGAGCCCATGAGCCCACAGATGGCAACAGTGGAACTGATATCCCCACCCATAGGCAGTTGCCACTGTTCCTTCACTGCCCAGGACGGGGCTGTGCTGGGGGCTGTGTAGGCGGGGCAACAGGCATGCCCGTTAGTTGCACCACCCGTGCCTCAAGCTGGCATAGGGGCTCGAGAACAGAGTCCTGAATCTCCCTACGCACCACAGTCTGGATGCTATGGAGGGTGAGTGGTGGTCCTCCTCCGGCCACACTTGCAGAGGGGGGGCGAGCCCCATCCCCTGCAGCGCTTCCACCCTCAGGTGGCACAGGGCCACCGGAGGAGGGTCCGGACTCGGCACTAGTGCCAGGTGCACTCGCCAGCTGAGGTGGGAGAGGTGGGTCCGCTGGAACCTGCCTTCCCTGTCGTACTATGTTTTGCATTATGTCATGACAGTTTGGGTTAGTGACATATAATACCATTCACAATTACCAGAACAAAAAGCAGTATCCACGAAGGATGGTTCAAATCAACAACTTAAACTGAGTTTATTTCCAACTCACAAACAGAGACACTTGTAAAACATATGTTTTACAAGTGTCTCTGTTTGTGCGTTGGAAATAAACTCAGTTTAAGTTGTTGGTTTGAACCATCCTTCGTGGATACTGCTTTTTGTTCTGGTTTTTGGTGACTATTTGCAGTATTATCCATTTTTTTACCATTCACAATTAGTTGTAACAGCATGCATTAGTATTCCCATTAACCAAACGCCCAGATATTCACACCATTGAACAGCGTGCATAACACATGCATAATTTGAACAAAAATACACAGTCCAACAACATGCAGGGTTAATTGATGGCAACAGGCCATCAGGTGTGGATGTATGAACAGGGCAGATGCATCAACAGACATGCAAATATATATGACCCAACAGGACAAACGTCCAGGGGTGTTAATTGTGATTGCACATACCATTTTCACGTGGAATGGGTTATATGTGGTTATAGGGTGGGGTGAGAAAAGTAATATTAACACCTTCGAATAACAATACATATGCTGTACATTTCTAATAGCTACAGTTATATACACACTACTGTTCTAACTACAGTTTCCTATATGATAACTATTTCAACTTGGTAATAAGACTGTTAATGCAACATCAATATACATTTTATGGTTCTTCATACACATTCATATCTAGCTTTGTTCAGCTACATCAGGGCTACATTTGCTTTATATAGCTGTAGACAAGTGTGGATGTTTGGTATATCAGACAAACATCCTATCTGCATATTGCAGACTGAGAGCAACATATCCTGATTTTGGGATACACATTCCAGATGCAGAAACACTTTGAACAGATTTTGCTGTTTGGTTTTGAATCTCACATGCATTTCATTCTGTCTTGACTGCAGTATACTTTATTCAGGAGTTATTACTGCTGTATTGCTGGATTCATGGCACTTTCTCACACTCTCTCACTTGCTTTCATTTTACTATTCAGGATGGTACTTCTAGGCTTTATTGACATGTTTTAACAGTAGTTATTACAATCCTTTCCAGCAGTCTCACTTCTGTCATGTTTCAGTATTTCCACAGGGATATATTTCACACATGTGATTTCATCATCTTCTGCAGCTATACTTTTCAGCCTGCTGCAGGTTGTGTACTATTTTCTTACAGGCAGGGCATTTTTATTTCAGAATATATGTCGGACAGTTTCATGTTTAGGTTAAACTTACAGGCTGACACACTTTTGTAATCAAGCAATACTTGCATGCACTTTCACACTGTTACTTGCAGATTTTATTCCTTACTGACTACACTGCACTCTTTTGCTGACTGTCATACTTTTATATTTCTTTACAGTTACTGGTAGTGGGTTACTGACCTGCCTGGTGGCGCAACCGCACCAGCCTATCGCCATAGGCTCTGCGGTTCGCAGAACGGACACCTGCAGCTGTAATATAAATGAAGTAATATTGGAATACACATCTCCATAATATCAGCTAGTTTAATTTCTTACATACATAATTAAATGTTACTTACTCAGTAGTGGGGCGTTGGGTGTTTGCCAGGCCTCCTGGATCCAAAGGTTCAGTTTGTCCTGCTTGCGTCTCTTCAGGTCCGCATGGTGGTGATAGACCTGCTCACCAGTCCTTGGAATCCCTGTGGCACTGGTGAGATCATGAGCCAACCAGTCCCACGCCTCAGCCCTGTATGCTCCCCACAGGACCTGGCCCTGCCTGAGTTGGGCCTCATGATTTTGGACTAGGAGCCAGACCATGTACCTGGACTCCTCAACACCCCACCTCTGTGCTCGAAAGCAACTACCCTCTCCTACTCCTGTCATTCTGCCTGCAGGTCAGTTCTACAATCGTTTATGCTGTGTATTCCCACCTATGGGGCTTATATAGTCCGTTTTTCCCGCACATATCTGTGATTGGCCATTTTGGAATTGTATCAACTTCAGTAAACCTGCATTGTCATGCTCTAGTTTGTATTCATTCCTATATATTAGCTATTATTGCATTTATAGGTACTGCTGTCATGGCTTAGTTGTTCTGTACCTTGACTATGGTGTATAGTATCCTGGGTTCGAGCCTGACCACTGCTTTTTATTTTTCATGACTGTCTAGACATGCTGAGGGGTGTGTCTGTGTAATGGCAGTTTTGATACGGCTTGCTCAACGTTGCCCGCCAGTTAGCTCGTTTGCGCGGTGCGCAGCTCCACGCAAATGGGGTAAGCTGCTTTAAGCCTCATTTGGCTATCGGCACGCATATTACGCTCAGCTCAGTTAGAGGCACATAGATTTAGCATGTTAAACCACTGCTCAGCTACGGGCACTCATTCTGCACCAGTTAAACCACTGCTCATCTACAGGCAGATGCACTCACCCTGTTAAACTGTAGCTCATCTTTGGGCACATCTGGCATTTTTTATTTTTTTGTTACCTCACATTTCTTCAATATAAATGGGCTATTTCATTACATTTTACATAAGTTGTGGTTTTATGTGTACTTATTTGTCAGGGACTTGTTTCCTGCTTATTTTGCAAAAAAAAAACATTGGTGTTGTGGGGGCTCGAACCATGAATGCCTGCTCTGCAGCCAACATCTCTACCGCTACGCTATTGCTTCCTGGTTTATTTTGCATATTTAGTTCTTATATGCTTTCCCACTGACTGCTAACTGTAGCTGCGCTACGGGCACGCCCGCGCAAACGAGCGCACTCATGGTTAAACATCTATACAGTTTAAAAAATATATAACATGTTCATTTATATATATTTTATGTTCATAGTCTGTGGGGGCATGTGTTGTGTTGTGTTTATTCACATTTCCGTGGACTCTGTTGTGGGTGTTTACTTTGGGTACTTTTCCTCTTCTGGGGGCGTGTCCACTTACAAGGCTCGGCCTACGGACACGCCCCCTACTGTCTTACACGGGCCGTGTTGGCCTTCAGTGTGATTCAGCATGCTCTCATTAATATGCAGAGCATGCTGACATCACTCCGTTTAACTGCAGCCTCCGTGTATGAGTTATAACTCTTACACGGAGGCTTCGTGAATCCTTGCCTATATCTTTCTCCATCACTTTTATTGGTGGTACAGTTATCACAGGAATGATAGGTACAGACTTTGCAAGCTTAGGCTTCATCCACAGAAACTCCTGCAATACCTGTTTGACATCTGGCATTGACATTTCCACAACTGTGCAGATTTTTTTTCTGGAGCAGGTTTCAGATCTTTTAACCTTAAAATATGACATGCATTTCATTCTTATTTTATATCTGTTCTTAGTTTAAAATGATGTTACCTAAAGTTATCTCCCAGATGGATCAGTCTCTTGTCATATTTTTCTTTTATCTTACTCCACACAACTGATCAATTACATTCACAACACCTTCCAAGCCTTAAATTACATGGGCAACAGCTCTAGGAATACCTCCTGTGTTGATGAAATTCCAAATATAAGTTTAAGGAATATGTACTTTCCTAGTAACATATTAAATTTACATAGTTTGTCATTTGCTTTATCTAGCTTTGTCATCCAGGAACCCTCGTTTGCATCTAGTACTAAAAGAAGTTGGTATTATTTGATATTCTTGAGACAAATTCTTCAACAGCAAGCAAATAGCAATGGTATGCCTTAATCACTCTATACAGAGATTGCATATCAATACAAATTCAAATCTTGCTTTTCTTTACAACCTTCAGCAGACTGTTCAGCCTCTCTACTAGCTATAATTGCTTATTATCTAAGGTCTTCATTCTCTTCAGTTACTACTTAACTCTCCTGACAGCTACAGGTACTTTTCTAGGAGTGTGAATCGTTGACACAACATTAGTCTTTATTTGGATATAAAATTTTCCATGCATGCTTTCTAAACCCATAAAAAATTAGCACAGCTATGAAGGATATCAGTGCAACATCTCTGAATGGAGTCTGAGATGTCTATGATTGATTAAAAAATCATACAATCTTTGCATTTAATCTGTGAATGCCTTTTATAAGCAGCCTATCATAAGACACAAAGTCAGAAATATTACAATAATTAGCTTCATTAGGTGCACTTATTTGAAAAATAAGACTGCATTTTAGATTTATGAATTGCCATGTCAGCCATGTTTGACCTAGAATAAGTTAACAGTGTGCACAGCTCTCTCATCTATCCCCACATGTTTAAAAGCATTAGTCACAAGATATTGCACTCTGCACTTATATCTAATTTATATTCTACATTTAATTATCTAATTTTCATTACTTATTTCCAATATCTCTAGTTTGCATTTCCATTTCAGTGCCTCAGATGCCTCAGAAGCATTTACACATTTCACTGTATCATTTTTTGACTTTCACAATAGCAGCTGACACTGTTTCTTGCTATCACTTATTTTCAATTTTCTGTTGAAAAAACAAAACTTACTATTTATAGGTTCATAGGTTCATACTAGGCTATCTGCCCTGGGGCAATTATAAGCCTAGCCCGATTCTGTATGGCTTACACCTTGATTTGAGTATACTGTGCCCTTTTTAAGGTTTAGTTTACTGTGCCTCTGTCTAATAGTGACACGGGAGTAATCCCTGGGACAAACCTACGATCCCCCATCCACTTATCGAGATTCTTCTTGAAGAGATTCAGTGAGGTGCTCTGCCTCACATGAACTGGAATTCTATTCCAGAGCGAAGGGAGCCTCTGGGTTATGAACCTGTCCCTCCAGCAAGTTCTATTTATTTCTGTACTGAGGTTCAAGTCCCTCGAGTGTGTGGCTCTATGGGATTTAGATTTACTGAGGTGGAGCATGTCCATTAATTCTGGATTTGACATAGCTTTGTATGTCAGGCATAGATCGCCTTGAAGTAGGCGGTATGCAACTGAGTAGAGCTGGAGTTTTTTTAACCGAGCAGCATATGGCATCTGTTTGAGACCCTTGATCCTCTTGGTGAGATACTTTTGGGGTCTTTCTAATTGCTGCAGGTGTCGGGTAAGGTACATCCCACAAAGGGGCATTGTATTCTATGATGGGCCTGATGAGGGATGAATAAAGGGGCACGATTACCTCTCTTGATCTAGATGTGAAACCCTTCGTGATGAGGTGGGCTATGTAGAAGGTCTTTCTAACCACTTTGGCAATGTGGTTTTCAAAGGAGAGATTGCTATCAACTTGGGTCCCCAGGTCCCTAATAACTTTCTCTGTACTTAATGGGTTTCCGCCTATGTGGTAATTTGTGGGCACATTGTTTTTGCCAAAGGGTATGACTATACATTTTTTGGCATTTAGCTTTAAACCATGGCGCTGGCACCAGTTATCTGTCTCTGTGAGACCTTTTTGAAGGATGTTTGTGTCAGCTGGAGAGTTGATTATGGCGCCCAGTTTGCAGTCATCTGCGAACTTGGTGAGCCATAGTTCTCCCACATTTGCCTGTACCTTGGAAAAGTATATACCGAGCAAGAGTGGTCCCAGGACAGAACCCTGTGGGACGCCACTTGTGAGCGGTTTCGAGTCTGACATGGCTCCAGCAACTCTCACTCTGTGGGTTCTGTCTTTGAGCCAGTTTGCGACCCATCTTGTGACATAGGGATTTATATTTAAGCTGGATAGCTTATCTATGATGCCCGAGTGGGGTATTATGTCAAATGCCTTTGCAAGGTCCAGATAGGCTGTGTGGACTACCTTCCCTTCATCTATGGCTTTGGTGACTGTTTCAAAGAAGTCAACCAGGTTCAAAAGGCAGGATCTGCCCTTGACAAAGCCGAACTGGGTAGGATCTAGTGTCTGTAGGTCCCCAATGTCTTTGTTTATGAGCTCCATGATGATCCTCTCCATAGCCTTGCAGACTAAGCTAGTCAGGCTTATGGGGCGATAGTTTATTTTGTTCAATTACTTCTTTGCTTGTTAACTAGGGTAAAGCACCAATTCATATAGACTTTTTCAGATTCAGCCAGAAGTACTGCCTGTTTAAGTAACACAGTAGGTAAATTGAGGCTGAGGAACTCAAACCTTGGACCACAGGTAGTAGCTTGTTAACATCTCATAGTCTGAATCTTCTAAATTGCCTGTCAAACCATAATGTTAGAGCTGTATAAGCAGATCCATTCTTGTCAATAACAGTAATAAAGATGAAGACCATTAATCAGCCCAGCATTAAAAATGCTCCAAAAGAAATGTTGCAAAAGGTATTAGCCTCTCCCCTTTTATCCACTGTTCTTTGAAAACTAGTTTCTTCTCCAGACCTCTGTTATGCTGCTTTAAGGTGAATTAAAAACAAAAAGGATAAACACTGCAAGACAAATAGATCATTTCAACAATAAAATGGAAAATAAAGGTTGGGTATGTTTATGAGGATGAACTTGCTTATCCAGATCTATCACTATGGTTAAGTATGTAACAGTTGTATATGGTACGGACAGATCCATCTTCATCAGCAAAATAAGAGAGTCCCAATGTGATCCTTCCCTTTTAAGGGAACATACCACTATGTAGTTAACTGCTTTATCAGAGGGTAGTACTAGACTAACTGCCCCTGTGAAGCATTTTAAGCCTATTTCTTTTCATGAGAATCAAACGCTGCACCTTATGTCCATAAGGTAAAACCCTTAACCATTATGCCAACCCCCCAACACTTAGTGTCTTCTGAAAGTAAACCATGAAATCCATTTAGCTGCTGTACACATTTCATCTAAGGAGCATTTTTGAAAAAATGGTTGAGAGTTAGCTACTGCCCTGGTTGATTAAGTTGTAAGCAAAGAAGTTAAATGTCTACAGTGGTTTTCCAAACAGGCTTTGATGCAATGATTCAACCATCTGGACAAAGTGATTTTACATTTAATTCCAAGACTTGTTTGCTTAAAGCTGCAGTAAGTTAGGCATTCTGCCCTTGCTCTACTGTTTTCTAAATAACTGATGAGAAACTATAAATGATAAGTGCTTATTTTCAACTGTTTTCTGCACTTTCTGATTAACTAAAACAATATTTGCTGCATATCTGTTTGTTTAAAATGTGGAACTGTATTTCACTGCATTTTTAGAATGTCTGCTAACTGAATTCCTCTAACAACTGTAATTACTGTTTATCCACTTGTTTTGTTCATTTTACCTGTCTGCTGCACTTGAAAAACATTAGCATAGACTAGGTTCAGTTTTTTTGCTGAATCTAATACTGTTTGTGACCTTTGGAGCTTGTAAAATGGTTAATCTTTTTTTCTAGAGAGATCCCCCCATGTCCTCATGACAGGAAGGTACAGTATAGACTGACCTAGATAGAGTTGTTGTTGCAGGGCTCTGTTTAGGGCTTTTTGATAGGATAATCTGAACTTTGGCTGTTTCCTGTTTTTCTGCTCTAAAAAGCCTGTGTTTGAACCAGTTTGATCTTGTTTGCGCATCATGCAGTACTGCGCAAAGGGATTGCTAGTTAAAGACACCTGCTCTCTAGCCATGCAAATATTGCCTAAACCAGAGCTAGTCACACATAAACCTACTAATACCTTCCCCTGCTGTATTCCTTCTTTAGATGTTACAGTCAGGCCAAGATTATTCCTAGGACCATGATCTGTCAGTTTCCCTACGTTTCTCCTACGAGCCTGGTTGACATAGGTCTACTGGGGCACTGTAGAAACTGATTATGTACACTGACAACCCCCTACTTTTAAATCATTTTTGTACCATTTGTGAGAGAGGCACCAATATTATGAATCTGGAATCACAGCTCTCTCACGCAGTAGAGAGCAATACAGAATGGGTTGTCGCCCCACCTACCACAACTCCTACTCATTACACATAGCATGCACATAGACCAACGTATGCAAAGGTAAACAACACAGACCTCCAAAATACATACATACTAAACCAGCCATAACACCCAAAACACACAATACATACAATGACACAAGCACAAGTGCCTCACCATCAAAGCCCATAAGGCAACACACACCCACTTGAAATATCTTAGTCATAGGAGACTCTATAGTGAGACAGACAGACATCCCAATCACCAGGCTAAACAAGGAGAAAGTCATTGTCAGCTTTCTGGTGCCAGTATTTGTCAGATCACACAGGCAATCAAGTTTATCAACAACAAGTACCATTATGATTCAGTCATAGTACATGTTGGTGTGAACAGCTTGAGATGTACCTCCCTGGACTACATAAAGAAAGACATGATTGAGCTCTCTGATTACGTGTCACAGGCAAGTATGTCCCTAGCCTTGAGCAGCATATTATCCTCACCTAGAATGATACTACAATATAAACAGAAAATCATTGACTTCAATAACTGGCTTAGTTTCTCGTGTCATTCTAAGGGAATCCAGTTTCATTAGCCTGGGATGACATTATGGATAGACCTTGATACTTTGCCAGAGGTGGTCTTCATCTGTAAACCTTGGGATTTTTGGCTACTGGCAAAGGCTCAAAATTCCCAACCTAAAGATTTCATCAAAAAACAACCTCAAGTTATGCTGCCAAACATTTGGAGTCTTAGAATGAAACTGCACTCACGGGAAGAAGTCCTCACTTTGGAAGACACTGACATCTGTGTATTCATGGAGACCTGGTTCAAGGCTGTTGAGAGCACCCCAACCATAGCGAGTTACACCTCCTACCACACGTTCAGACCATGAACAGAAGGTGTGAAAAGGAGGCAGTGTAAGAATATTCATTAAAGATAAACACACCTCCAGACTGGTTAAACACTATGATTTCCTAGAGACACTTCAGGTGCAACTAACTGTTGGTAGATCAAATGTTCAAGTCATTGTCGGCTACAGGACCCCCTCCATGAATCAGGGCACCCACTCTACCTGGATCTACTGGAAACCATCATGATACACCCGGACACCATGGTTATGGGTGATTTTAATTACCCATCCATTGACTGGGTAAATTACTCATGCTCAAACTCACCTGCCCAAAGCTTCCTCCTGTTCATTAACTCCAACACCCTGGACCAGCTGAAGGACACCCCAACTAGGGGGGCTAACATCCTGGATCTGATGCTTACCAATATGGGACTGCTGTAGCACCCCCCACTTTGAGTTTTAAGCTTATCAGATCTGACCACAAATCAGTCTTGTTAGAAGTAAGTATCACACCTGACCCCCCCCCCCCCCAGCATCAACTAAACTAAAATACTTCTCCAAAGCAGATTATATTCTTCTAAGGGATGGTATATAATAGCTTCACTGCACCTACCCCTCATATGGAACTGGCAGCTATGCTGAGTCCTACACCAATGCTTTTTACAAACACCTATACAACTGCATTGATGGGGCCGTACCAAAATAAGCTCTTCAAGAAAGAGCAAACATGCCTGATGGACAATTGCCATTAATAGACTTTACAATAAGAGGATGGAATTGTTGTCCAAAAGTAAGATGAAATGTGCCCTAAACTGGAAATGCTCCGTCTTCAGCTTAAACAAGCAAATAAGAGTTCCTGTGAAGTCCTCCAAAGCAAACTATGAATCCAAATTAACATCCTCAACTAAGGACAGCCATAAGGCGTTCTTTAGTTATATCCATAGCCTAAAAGGGAAGACCCAGATTTGTGCTGAATGGGTAGCTAATTATACCACATGCACTGAGCCTGTGGACATAGCAAACATCTTACCCAACAGGTTCTGTGAAAACTTCGCTCCTCTGTCCCCACCATACATACCCCATGACATTCCTTCCACCTGTCCCCCACCTTGTATCTCTAGAGAGCAGGTCATATATGCCCTCTCTAAGACCATAAACACAGCATCTATGGGACCTAATAGCATCCCAGGCTGTGTTCTACATGGGCTCCAACAAAAATTAGCAACACCATTGGGCACTCGTTTCAATCACAGTCTAAGCACCAGCTTCATCCCAGCTGAATTGAAAATTATCACCATTATCCCCTTACACAAAGGTGGTGTTTCCACAGACCCCAGGAACTACAGACATATTAGACTAACTACCATTACCTGCAAGGCTATGGAGTGAATCATCATAGACCTTATCAGTAAAGAAACAGGTCGTCTACAAACAGTTGACCCAACTCAGTTTGGATTTGTCAAAGGGAGATCATGCCTGTTAAACCTGGTGAACTTCTTCAAGACAGTTATCAGAGCCCTGGATGAGGGAAAAACATGCATACATCCTACCTGGACTTGACCAAGGCTTTTGACACTATTCCCCACTGAGGCATTATTGACAAACTCCCCCAGCTAGGTATCAACCCTTATATTGTTAAGTGGGTGCTAAATGGCTCACCGTTAGAGCCCATACAGTCAAAATAGGGGAATCCACCTCCAACAGCAGACCCATAACAAGTAGTGTTCTACAGGGATCAGTCCTGGGAACTCTACTGTTTGGAATCTAGTCCTACAAAGTACAAGCAAAAACTAAAGGTTTGTGGCTGACAAACTTTGCTGACAGCTACAAACTGGGAGGGGGTCATAGAATCTCCAAATGATGTCAACATCCTACAAGAGGGTCTTATGCAAACAAATGATTGGTGCCAAGATCACAGCCTTAAACTCAATGCAAAAAAAATGTATTATCATTCCTTTCGGTAAGAGTGATGTTCCGGCTAACTACAACATCAATAGAAGCACCCTAAGCACACACTCAGTGGTGAGAAACCTGGGCACACAAGTTGACAGCAACCTTAGCTTTGATCACCATGTCTCCACAGCTGTAAGAAGGGCATTCTATATTGCTCATCTCATAAGTAAGGGCATTATCTCCAGGAAAAAAGTAGCTATAGCTTCCCTGTACTCTTCCCTCATCAGGCCAATAACTGACTACATCTCCTCTTTTGGTATGTACCTTTCCAAGCACCCGCAGAAATTGGAGAAACCACAAAGGTTCCTCACAAGGAGAATTCAAAGTCTTCAGCATCTGTGCTATTTTGATTGAGTGAAATCACTTTACTCCATTTCATACAAACTACTCAGAGGCAATCTCTGCCTTGCATATAAGGCAATCTCTGACTCTGCTTTATTGGAAGTGCTGCATATCCGTAAGCCCAATTGCTCATGGGTTACTCATGGTATGTGACATTAATAGAACCTGCTGGAGGGACAGATTTGTCTTCCAGAGGTTACCATACCTGTGGAACAAACTTCCAATTCACATAGAGCAGAGCACCTCTTTAGCCTTCTTCAAGCACAATTTAGACAATTGGATGGGTAACTGTAAATTCATCCTGGGGTTCCACCTGTGTCTCTCTCTCTTGGACAAAGACAATAGGTGCTGACTGTGAAAACTAGGGCAGAACTTTGCTAAGCTTGTAAGACCCCTAGGGCCATTAGCCTAATAACTTCCTATGATAAAAGGAGAAAACAACTGTAAGCCTTTCATGACAGATTTGGTTCTTTCTGAAAAAAGCTGATTTATCTGTGAATATCTCTCATTCCTCAATACTACAAATATTCACATATGTGAAAAGTTACAAAAGAATACAAGTTGGATGACAGAATGTTTAAAGTTCGTCTTAGTAGCTAATATGGGTATTATGGGTTAGTTCACGATGACACTTTACCCTCTTAGAAAATCAAGGACTGACATACAATACTAGCTAATATAATGGGCACTCAAAATAGCATTTTCTGTGATACATATTTCAAGTCTGCCACAGCAGCGGGCTCAAAAGGAATAATTCAGCTTTTCTAAATCAAAGTAAAAATCCTACAGAGGAACATAATCTTTCAGAGTAGACCAAATATGAAAAGTACTTCTTAGAAAGGCTTCACATTTTCATTGTTGATAATGACAAACAATTACAAACTTGACTAAAGTTAAAATAGTTGCAAGGTGTACCTTAATAGAGGAATAGCTTAACCCCATGTCCAAGATTTGGGAAAGATAATCTTGTACTACTGGTAATGGCACTATGAAGGGATCTAAACCTTTAGAGGTATCCCATACAGAAAAATATGACCAATTACTCTTGTACATTTTTCCATTATTTGGCCTCTGGACCATGGTGAGGATCTCAGTTATCATAGTGGGTTATGAACCGTCCCTAGACATTACTGGAAACAGAATAACAATGAGCCTAGATACAGGCAGTTATGATCTCATATGAGACTTGCTGAATGGGTGGATCAGGAAGACTGTGAAGGGTCTTTGATGAGCAGATTTCTCCAGAAAATGAGACATGAGAAGAGGAAATCACAGTTGTCATGGCCAAAACAGGGCTATGAGACTGACTTTGGATTTGTTTTCCTTGGCTTTCAGCATACATTTCAGAATAAATGGATATGGGGCAAGGGAGAAAGAGTCCTGTAGCCATGTTTGGATAACACATCCATGGGATGTTGCCTCAGAGGAGGAAAAAGAAGTTGGTGCACTTGGTGCTGGTGAGGGCTGCAAAGAGGTCACAGTGAGGCTTACTTAATGAAAGAGCTTATGCGTTAAAGACAGACCAAGGGATGACTCATGAGACATCAGTAAGCAGCAATTCAGCCTATCCACTGGAGGACAGACTTCCCCAAGAATGTGCTTGGCAATATCAGAAATGTCCTGCTGATCTAGCATGTCCCCATACCTTCACGACTTCTCAACAGATATACTGACAGGAAAAGCTGTAGCTGTTGCAGCCATGTGCTATTGTTTGAATGTACCTGGTTGTGCATCATTACCATCAAAGTGTGAAGAGCAAAGCTATAGCTGTTGTAGCCATGTGCTGTTGTTTGAATGTACCTGGTTGTGCATCATTATCATTATAGTCTGCAGAGGTTTGCACAACAGAGTCCGATATTGTGCAGTAAATCAGTAATTATACTGACAGGAAAAAATGCTAAATAAGCCTGTATGAGATAAACACTATTCTGCTCTCACCACTGCACCCACAGCTATATTCCCCTTTGATCACTGATGCTAGTCACAGAGACCTCAGGTATAATGGTACCACGGTAACCTTTACTAATATCTGTTTTGATGGTTCTTCTGTTTTTGACCTGCCAGTAAGGAGTCACTTGAGGAACATGAAAAAAGTGGGTGAGAGCCTCATTGTTGTTACTGTCGAGTTCTGAATTCTGTAACAGACCATTTTAAGGATGTAGTAAAACTGACATCAGCTCTGGTTTGTCAGTGGACAACAACAAAGGAATAACCAGAGATCTAGAAGGAACCAATGTAGCTCTGGTACTTTTCAGAATACTGACCAACCCACAAACAGGAATAGTCTTAAGGAGCAAGGGTACCATGGTCCTCTTTCAGGAGCATGGCCATCTAATACCTGACAATTTCACTGACTAGTCACTCTGGCAGCAGTCATGAATCATCTGTGCCACCATTTGGATGTGTGACTGGCTATAATACAGGAAACATGGATAAAGGACAGTAATATCCAGCGACTGTTTGATTCCCTTCCACACTGCTCCCCAACTATACCCACTTGCCTGAAATTCCACCCTAACAATGTAGCAAGAAAATAGGTCCCATGAGACCAGAAATAATTAGGTTATTTTAGTCCTCAAACAGACAAAACATCTAGGGTTTTAATTTGATTTGTATGGTCAAAACAAATCTGTTTCCAGAGAATCCTTTCAGATCACTACAGTGTAGTGTCTCCTTCCCTATTTGTTGGAAGCAGATTGTATGTCATCTTTGGCCATCCAAGACACTTTCCTCTATCTAAAGCCAAGATATCCACGAGTTTCTCTATTCCTGGAGAGGACCTAACCATTATCAGTCCTGACCCTTCAATTTAGTCTGACCTCCGCCCTACAGGTCATTTACTTGATACATGTCAGTAATTGCAATGAACCAGAGACTGAAAGGGTTGAATATCTTTCCTTATCTGGACAAAAAAGTGCTTATATTCCACCTGCACTCAGGAGTCACTTATAAGCCTTTCTAGTATTTAAGAATTACAGTGAACACTGCAAAATCTCTGTTAGGGCCATATCAAATGTTGACATTTATAGACTGTACTCTGGTCAATGCCCTGCAAGGCAGTTTACCTTTCAGAAATGGATATTTCCTTTGCAAAACCTGATTCTTGAAATAGTTCAGTCTCACAAATTCAAAGCATTACTATGTCTCAGAGTGCTGGGTTTCATGACAGCAGTGATATACTTGGTTCCTCAGTCTGATTGCACATAACAGTTTTACAGTGTACCTTGAATATTTAGTGGTTCCTTTTAGCAGATTCTGTGTTCCAGTACAAGACAATTTCCAGGGATTACACTTCATTTAAAATGGTGGCTTCACACTTCAGACCTACCTTTGTGCAGTCCATTCCAAGTTCCCACTTCTGTAGTGGGTGTCACTACAGATGTTCACTATTAGATCACTCTTACAGTAATACTGTCACGTGAAATGTATTTTGCCAATGATACCATATGTCCAGCCAGTATACCAGAGTTTAGGGTCTCCTTCCTCCTCAATTTATATCTGACCTTAGCCCTAGGGATGAGGACTATGTGGTGGTCATGAAGGGATGTGCCAGTGAAAAGGCTCTGTCTGAAGCTCAGTCTGTCAGCTATACAAAAGGATCCTGTTGCTTTGGCAAAAGAAAGGTAATTGCTCCCTTGGGCATGCTTCCTCATTACTGAACTTTTTTGGCTTTTGAAATTTGTTCATGTCATGTAAGAAAGCGAAGTACTTCTGTAGCAGACAGATCCCACTTAAGGAGGATAGGCATACCCAGTGCCTTACCTGTTTAGGACTTGATCATAAAGCTAAAAACTGTTCTCTCTGTCAGGCTTTTGTTCCAGAGATCCTCAGATGCCATTTATTATTGTTAAAAATTAACTTGATAAGCAAATGTTTACAGCCTTTAATGTGAGATATAATGCGCTTGAACTAAACAAGAAAACAGAGAAAAGCTACTAAAAAAAAAAATAAATAAATAAAATAATAAACCAAATGTATGAGCATTGGTTCACAAGAACAAAAAGCTGCCAAGTACATCCATAAAATAATAAACTCTGTGAATCTAAGAAAGTGTAAAGCATTTATTTAATCCACACCAAAAATAGCTAACAAATTCACAGAGTTAAGTACTTTCGTCTCATAAAATGATGATTGAGACTTCTTCAGAACTGTTTAGTTACGCTAACACTCCTGTATATATATATATATATATATATATATATATATATATATATATATATATATATATACACACACACAAACGGAACCTATAAACTAATTAAAGACAAATTTGATTTGTCATTCTTCTCTTAAAGAGATAACTTCCAAAAAGAACAAATGTGTACCCAGTACATTAATTAAAAATAAATAGAAATATATTCAAATTGCTACAAATGTTTAACAAATGTAATTTCCTTAAGTAGAATACACATTTAAAACTGAATAAATATTCTAATAAGCTAAAATACACCATATTACAATATATATAAAAAACATGTTACAAAACATATAGTACCATATTACAAGATAAAAAAATACAACTTCATATAACCAACCAAGTGCGTATTTGCAGTCATTCATTAAATAAATTAAATTAAAATAAGTATTATAAATATATGGAACGAGTTCTAATTATTGGTAAAAAAAGTATTAAATAAATATATATATATATATAAATATATATATATATATATATATATATATATATATATATATATATATATTTGTAGTTCAATAAGCGGTCAGTTCATTGCTACCTAGCTAACTAAATAAATAAGAATATGGGCCGGATTCACGAAGGCTTGCACGGAGTCTAAGAGTAGTGTAAGACTCCATGCAGCCTTCGTGATCCAGGAACAGCCCAAAGTCCGTGTAAGAGACAAGCTAAAACGGCTCTTACATGGAGTGGGCGTGGATAAGCTAATCACCTCACTTGCAGCTGAATAGCATGCAAATGAGGATGATTAGCGATCCAGGAAGCCCAGAACAGCCCGTATAAGAGCCGTTTTAGCTGCAGAAATGTACTCAGTTGACAACTGAGTACGTTTCTGCAAAAACCACAATGGAGCCATGTCAGCTCCAAATAAAGGGTGCATATGTGTCAGGCAGCATGCCAATGGCCAAATATGTGGCCATTGGCAAAGTAACCTGATGCAAATATATTAAAAATATAATTTTTTTTTCGGCGATTGCCGATGTTTAAACCCAGCGCAGCCCCACGCAAACAGGCTGCGCTGTATAAAACATAAAAACGAAGGTTTTAAACCTACAAATGTAGGTTTTATGCAATACATGGAATGTCAATGCAGGGACCAGCAGACCAAAACCAACATGGCCACCGTGTAGTGGTTGCTAAGGGGGGAAGCTGAGTCTAAGACATGTAACTAAGCATTAGTAGGCAATCTGATGCAAATGAGTGTAAGGATACTGAATTCCACTGTCACATAGCAAATGAGCACAGTCTGAGTAGTGTAAGAGTTACAGAAGGGGGAGGAACAGAGTAGGAGATAGGTGACATCACAGGGGGGAATGGTAGAAAGAAATGCAGTTCATTGGAGGTCAGAGTAACATGACAGATGTCAGACAGATATCATGGAAAGAGGTGTGCCACTAACTAAGCATGAGAAAGTCAAGAAATGGAAGGTGTACACTGTTGTCTACACCAAAGTTTCTTGCTGGACGTGTATGCGCACGTGTGCGCACCATGAAGCGCGAGTAAGGCAGTGTGCGTGCGTGTAAGGCAGACTGAGCATGTGGGAGCGTGTTGAGAGATGTTTAACACTGTTTGCGCGGGCGTGCACGCGTTTTAATCCGAATAAGCAGATTCTGAACCGTGTAAGTATGTGTGCGTGTAAGCCACTGTGAGCGTGTTTCTGCTGGTTTACACACGGCTCCACCCTGAGGAAACAGAAAGGAAAAAGGAAGCAACAGATTTAGTAGGAAGCTAGCAGGGAATACTACTGGAGCTAGCAGGTGAAAACAATTAGATGCAGGCAATTACACAGGTAGAATAGTAGCCCAGCCCAGCACTTAAAACTCTGCAAACCGCAGTGCAGGATGTTTCTCTCAAGAGACACTGCAAGACAGGAGTTAAGTTATCAGAAGTGAAAACTGAAAAGCTGAACTCAGAGCAGAAATGTTAGGGGCTGCCATAGCTGTCATAATGAGACATAGGCGACTTGCTGAGGGTGGTGACAATGCAGATGGTGCCAGACAACCCACAGTGAGGAGATGGAGAAGAGTGTACAGGCCCAGGGTCACCTACCATGGGTTACATGAGCTGGAGATAGTAGAGCACTATAGAGTGGACAGAGACCTCCTGCAGCAAATAGTGGAGCTGTGCAGGCCACGCCTCACACACAGAACCAACAGAGGGAACCCATCCCAGTGGAAACCAAGGTATGTATTGGCCTAAGAATACTAGCAACAGGTACCTTCCAGAGACCAACTGGTGATATGATGGGGATATCACAGGCATCAGCCTCCAGGGTACTGCACCAGTTCCTGGATGCCATGTCAGCACATGTCGGTGATCATGTATATTTCCCCAATGCCCGTGAGGTATTGGCCAGCAATATCGTCTCTTCAAGCAAATAGCGGAATACCCTGAGGTAGTGGGTGCAATAGACTGCACGCACACGCATCAAAGCACCAGCCGGTGAGCGGGGTAGGGCATACATCAACCGCAAGGGCTTCCCCTCCATCAACTGCCAGGTCGTGTGTGATGCCCAGGGCATAATAATGAATGTGTGTGCTGGCTGTCCTGGGAGCTACCATGATTCCCACATCTGGCATTTGGCAGCTGTACCAGACATTTGCCAATGGGGACATCCCGCATGGACACCTAGTGGGGGATGCAGGTTATGCACTGGAGCCGTGGCTGATGACACCTATCAGAAGCGCACACACACCTGAACAGGAACGCCATAATGAGGCACACGCACAAACACGTAATGTAATAGAGCGTGTGTTTGGGCTGCTCAAGTCACGGTTCCGGTGTCTGAACACATCTGGTGGAGCCTTGCAGTACACACCAACTACATGTACCCAAATTGTCATGGTATGTGCTATGCTACATAATATGATCTTGCGAAAACAGCTGCAGCAGGACCAGCATAGGGCCGGGCCAAACAGCCCCCCACCATTGCCAAGGCCATCACAGGCAGAGCGTGACTCGGAGGAGGAACAACCTGAGCCTGCCCCAGTAGGCAGAAGGAGGCGTGCCCAGTATGCCCTGGCCTTGGCAAAGAGGCAACGCATAGCACATACACTGGCTCAGTAGGAACCCTGGGAATGATACCCCTCTCTGACTCACTCATATAGTAACAGGGATGCCTAACATGACACAACCCGCTCTCAAACATGTACAGGGAAGTGTAATATGCGCATCCGACAGAGGCAGCCCTGCAGTACCACCTGAGGCATGAATGCTATGTGTTAAGTAATGTAACACCATGTACTATATGCACACCTGAGGACCCTGACTAACATCCTACCCTCACCAAGCATCATGCCACAACATGACAATGAGATGATCAAGTGCAATAATTGACTGAAGTATCACAGTTAGTCAAAGGGGATCCAATGTGTGCCAGTCTGGGATGACATGCTGAGCATGACATGATGCGCCACCTGCTAGGACTGGCGTGCACCTATCAGTGCAGGCCATATGGATACTGGCAAAGGCTGTTGTTACCCAGAGTGTGCCCTGAATAGGTAAGGCTGAAAACACAAACCTATCTCCATAGGTATCAGAAGGGATAAGAATAAGATAAGGGATAAGTCGAAACAGCAAGATGCATGCAGTCTAAACTCACCCAGTATGGAGAATGTTGATATCTGCGCTGTAACAGAAAACTGAGCCAAGGCTCACAACAGCACCCTAACACTACCAGGTTACACCTCATACTGTGCTGTACAGCCTCAAAACATGGAACAAGCTACAAAAGGAGGGTGACTAGCAAGAATTGTCAAGGATAACCACACCCCATGTTGGTACCACAACAAAAGCAGCATGGACTAGCCATGGTCAAGTAACAGTGGCTAAAACTGCCCCCAGTTTATAGCCTGCTACAGACTACTGTCCCAACACCAGGAACTGCACCTGGCCTATGCTGGAATACATGAATATATCAAGTCCTCCAAACCACATTATATTGGGTGACTGAAAATACCCAGACATAGACTGGGAGCATTATACTAGCTCCAACAGTGTAGGACAAAAGTTCATAGAATCCATAAACCAAAAGGCCCAGGAACAACGTACCACTCCCATAAGAAAGCATACTGGATGTGATAATCAGCAACATGGGTACTGGATGGCAAGATGAGAAGTGTATTGCTCACTGGTAAAACCAGACCATAGAGTAATCACACTGGATATACAAATCCTGACCACAGTCCCTGGCCAGAAAACCACAGTGGAAAACATGTGTTAAGCAATATTTGCACTCCTCCAAACTGATGTGGAATCCATTAAAGGTCCTGTGCAGGTGCAAAATATGGGCCACACCTCAGAACCTGTAATACAGCCATTCCATGAACACTGCCAGGAATGCTTGGATTATGCAATCCTAAATTAAAACAAGACACAATGCCATACATGCAGAAATCTGGCATGGTGGACACCAGCCATAACCAAACCATGCAAGAGAATGAGGAAGCTACTACATGATAGAGCAAACATAAACAATGAAGTAATCACTGATCAGTAGTATGGCAATAAAATCTGTCCACACATACAATCCACTAAGGCCAGCCACAACAAGTTGAATCTGTGAATCCTGAGGCAATGTTACACCTGCCCCAAGTACACAGACAACCCCCAACTCCACCCAAGAAATACAAATATATGTGAGAGATGCAACCATCTATCCAAACTGGAGGCTGAGCTCCCTCAACTCAGTACTCCCAAAACTAGTCAGGAGGAGAAGGTAACCACACACACCACAAACACAGTCCCACATAGACCTATCACAACTGCAAACCAAACACATAAACACAGAAAAACATTCCCGGAGGCACAAATTACAAACACAGCACACCAACAGAGGCCTCTAAAGCAGACACCCAATCAAACAACCTCCAAACATAGCACATGCAACACATAGTACACAAAGCTGGTGTGCCAAACAGTCACAGGCCAGAAGGAGAAACAACATGCCTGATACAGTTGTAATAGGTGACTCCATAGTCAGACACACTGCTGTCCCAGCACACCAGACTGAACAAGGGAAAGGGTACAGTAAGCTGCCTGTAGGCTGCCACAATCGCCACATAACAGAAGTATGCAGGTCACTCCAAAGCAAGTAGAAATATGATGCAGTCATAGTCCATGCTGGTGTGAATGACCTGAGATGTACCTCCCTAGACTACATGAAAAGAGACATAGATGAGCTCTCTGATTATGTAGTCCAGGCCGGTATGACACTCACCGTTTGCAGCATCCTACCCTTACCAAGAATAATGCCACAGTACAAACACGGAATGATCAGTCATAGCAAGTGGCACACTTACTGGTGTCATTCAAGGGGATCAATGTCTGTCTGCTTGGGATGTCATGCTTGACAAGCCACGCAGCTGTTCTTGGGATGGCTTGCACCTGTTACCCCTGGGCGTCTGAATATTGGATAAGGCCTTTGCCACCTCCATAGAGCCTTTTGTAGGCAAGGCTGAAAAGACTGATCCACCACCCTAGAAAACATAAGTGGAAAGAAACATAAGGGTAATGCTGACCAATGCCAGATGTGTAAACCCCAATATGCATGCTCCCAAGGCCATCCCCAGTATGGAGAACATCGATGTCTGTGCAGTGACAGAAACTTGCTGCAAGCCTCCTGACAGCACACCAGCACTACCAGGTTATACCATGTATCATGTGTCATGGCCCCAAAACCTGGAACAAAACATAAAAGGAGGGTGAGTATCCATATTCAGCACAGACACCCATATGTCCAGGTAAATGACAATGCACAAGGCATTGGAGTCCACCCATGTGCAACTAACTGTAGGCAAGACTGCTGTACAGTCTGTAGCGTGCTACAGACCACACTCTCACACACAGGAACCCCACCCAGCTGTCCTGAAGACACTGGACAGTATGAATGTCCCACCAAATACCAAACAAGGTACCACAAATTACCACATAGGTGGTAAACCATTATGTATGGAAGGAGTAACCAGGGACCTAGGGACACAAGTGGACAGTAACCTGTTATGTGACACCCACATTGCCAATGTGGCTAGGAAGACTGTCTACATTTGACACCGTATCAGGAAAGGATTCACATCTACGTCAACAGAGGTCATTGTGCCCCTATACTGTTCTCTAATTACACCCATAATCTAGTACAATGCCTCATATGGAATGTACCTTACCTGACACCTGCAGCAGTTAGAAAGACCTCAAAGGTACCTCACCAAGAGGATAAAGGGTCTCAAATATATGTCATATGCTGCCTGGCTGTAGATACCCCAGCCGAATGCAGTCACATAGTGCCTACACAGAGGCATTGCATGCCTGTTGTAGAAGGCCATGCCCAACACAGGAGTAATGGACATGCTCCACCCCAGAAAACTCAAATCCATCAGAGCTGTGAGAGTGAGAGATGTCAACCTCAACAAATAATGAAATAGGATGTGCTGGTGGGACAGATACATAATCCAGAGGCTCCCCACACCCTGGACCAGAATCCCACTCCATGTTAGGCAGAGCCCCTCACTGACACTCTTCAACAGGAATCTTGCCAAGTGGATGGATGATTGTAGAGTTACACTGGGGGTCTTCACTGTGTCATGTCCAGACAGAGGCACAGCAAAGCAAATCATAAATGGCCATAATATTCACATAGCAAGGGGTGGCAAAAGCCACACACACTCTGGCTAGGCTAACAAATGCCCTAGGGTGGATAGCCTAGTATGAACCTATGAACCTATGAAGATACAAATTGTACAGGACACTAAGGATAATCCCAAGGCTTTCACAACTGATGGTAGGAACCATGTTGGGAATTCACAGATATGCTCTGAATCACACAAATATCACAAACACACACACATATTGCCAACATACATCCTGACAGGTGCAGTGCAACCCCGAATGCAGAATATCTATCCCAGCAGACTGCTGGACCCCTGACATTGCAGATGCTGAGGTAACAGCCAACATCTACAAAGCAAAACACACAGCAGCAATGGTATGAGATGGTGACCTGGGCTTAGTGCAACATGGACTCCAAGATGAATGGAATGCCAAACCACACTACTGCTCAATGTCAGCCTTACCACAGAATATGTACCCAAAGAGCAGTGTACAACAACAGTGGTCCTTCTCAACAAAGGTGTTGCCTGAATGGATACTGAAAACTACTACCCCAGAATCCTGAGAAGCTCGGTCTGCACAGCTATGGAAAGGATCAGCATGTACCACAGACATAAAGATATTAGGGACCTACTGACACCGGACCCTACCCAGTGTGGCTTTCTTAAGTGCAGATCCTGCCCCTAAACATGTTTGACTCAATTGAAACAGTCATTAAGGTCATTGATGAGGGAAATGTGGTCCACACAGCGTAGCTGGACCTTGCAAAGGCTTCTATACAATACCCTACGTGTTCATTATAGATAAGCTCACCAGCTTAAATAGAAACACCTATGTCAGTAGAGGGGTTGCAAACCAGACCAAGGACAGAACAGACATGGTCAGACATGCTGCAGCCATGTCAGACTACAAACCAGATATAACTGGCATCCCACAAGGCTTGGTCCTGGGATCTCCCTCGTCTGGTATATATGTCCCATAGGTACAGGCAAACATGGAAGGACTGTGTCCGAACATGTTTGCAGAGGACTACAAACTGCTCACCACATATGATCCACCAGCTGACACAAGCATCCCACAAAGGGCCACATAGAAACAGACAACTGGTGCCATAGCCATGTCAGCAAGCTAATTGCAGAAATGTATAGTCAACCCCGTGGATATACAGTAAGTGCCCACCAATTACCACATAGGTGTTAACCCATTATGTAGTTAACATGTAATGAGAGACCTGGGGACACAAGGTGATAGATATCCTGCATTGGACAAACATGTGCTGTAGTGTTTACAGAAACATACCATATACCCACCTAATCATGAAGGTTGTCAGATATAGATAAGGGGAGGTCATGGTGGCTCTGCAGTCATCCTTCATCAGTGGTACAATTGACTACAATAGCCCCTGTGGGATGTACCTCAGCAGACACCTCCATCAACCGTAAAGTCCCCAACAGTACCTCATCAGGAGTATCAAAGAGCTTGCACAGATGCCATGTGTTGCCTGTGTTGCTGGTATCAATAAACATACTGCACCTTGTACAATCTGAATGGCAGTGAGCTATGCACATGAGAGACCTGAACCCCAGCACTGACTTACATAGGACAAGCTGTACTGCATGATCCATAACACAGAAGCCACCCCCACCCATGAGTGAACCCCCAGTACAGGCTACCCATAGAGTCATTTATCAATCTTCCTCAATAGGAATCTTGATGAGTGGATGGGAGATGGTAGCTTTATCCCGGGTATCACTGTCATGTCACAGGTAGACAGAGGCACAGTATACTAACCATGACATATGTCATGGCAAACTCCACTTACAATGTGTGTTGAAGGACAAACACACTCTCCAACTAGCATTAGACATGGACTAGGGCACATCGCTAGTGTTTGCAAATGTACACCTATGTTGTGGAATACACTACCAATGTTGGACAAGCCTGGTTTAAGTAGTTCATATCTGAACAGAATGCAACATGGTCAGATGTACACAACTGGCCCCTAACCAGGCTGTTGTGCCCACTATCAAAATGTAAAGCAGTGATAGCACTAAAGCCCAGGATACTGTCCACCACAGTCAAAGTACTACCAGTACACTATACAGTACTACAGTGTTAGGTCAGTGTGAAAGGATGTTGACAACTGTATGTAAAGTATCCCATGCAAACACTGCAGGCACAGTATAATCCTGTTGTGTTCACACACAAAGCAGTTGTACAGTAACTACACAACATGACACACAACACACAACCATAAACGGGTGATATTTGTTGAAGCTCACGCTCATCCACAAATGTGGTGGGCTGCAGAGTCCAACATATGGAATACTCACACTGGGCATGCTCACACACTTTGATAAATGAGACATATGTCAGACAACATGCCATGGGAAGGCTGAACTGGGCATGCTCACACACTTAGGCCAAATCTCAGTTTAGCAGTTGGACACACATATCTGGTATTTTTATGTGTTATTCCAGGAACCAACCACATTACAGCAGTCTGCCCAGTGCACACAGTTAAATGACTACAGAGACATACGTGATATAGTGGATCCCTCCCATATGCAAACATCTTCCACAGATGCACAAGTTGTTCATACAAACAGGGAATGCTATGGCAATAAAGATGTGCAAACAGTCTATCAGGAACAAATAATGTGCATTTGACAATTAAACATATGGGTGTAGAGGTCAACACTAGGCTGTTTGCCCTAGGGAATGACAGCTTAGCCAGAGTGTGCTTGGTGTCTGCCTCCCCACAGGATGCACATTCCCCTTTCTAAACACCGATGATGTCAGCACCCTATAAGTACAGCAGGAGAAAAAAAGCTTCCTAGTAATGGGAATAGCGCGCTCCGCTAATGCATCTGTCATAACATAATTAGGTAGGGGTTTGAATCCTGCAAATGCTGCGTGTGTGAGTGAGTGGGGTTGGTGTGTGTGTAAGTCTGTGGGAGCGAAATGTTCTTTTTGGCAACTGGGAAAACACACTACAGGATGCACATTCCCCTTTCTAAACACCGATGATGTCACCACTCTATAAGTACAGCAGGAGAAGAAAAACCTCCCAGTAATGCGAATAGCATGCTCTGCTAATATGTCTGTCTCAAGTGTCATAACATAGTTAGGTAGGGGTTTGAATCCTGCAAATGCTCAGTGTGTGTGAGTGGGGTTGGTGTGTGTGTAAGTCTATGGGAAAAACATGTCCCTTTTGGCAACTGGGAAAACACACTACAGGATGCACATTCCCCTTTCTAAACACCGATGATGTCAGCACTCTATAAGTACAGCAGGAGAAGCGAAACCTCCCAGTAATGTGAATAGCATGCTTTGCTAATGCGTCCGTTTCAAGTGTCATAACATAGTTAGGTAGGGGTTTGAATCTTGCAAGTGTGTGCGTTTGTCTGAGGGGGGTTAGTGTGTGTGCGCAATTGTGTGTGAGGGAAATGTCCCTTTTGGCAACTAGGAGAACAGACTACAGCATGCACATTTCCCTTTCTAAACACTGATGATGTCAGCACCCTATAAGTACAGCAAGAGAAGAGAAACCTCCCAGTAATGCGAATAGCAAACTCTGCTAATGTGTCCGTCTCGAGTATCATAACGTAGTCAGATAGGGGTTTGAATCTTGCAAATGGCAAGTGTGTGTTTTTGGCTGAGGGGGGTTAGTGTGTGTGAGGACAATGTCCCTTTTGGCAACTAGGTGAACAGACTACAGGATGCACATTTCCCTTTCTAAACACTGATGATGTCAGCACCCTATAAGTACAGCAAGAGAAGAAAAACCTTCCAGTAATGCGAATAGCACACTCTGCTAATGTGTCCGTCTTGAGTATCATAACATAGTCAGATAGGGGTTTGAATCCTGCAAATGGCAAGAGTGTGTGTTTGTCTGAGGAAGGTTATTGTGTGTGAGGAAAATGTCCCTTTTGGCAACTAGGAGAACAGACTACAGGATGCACATTTCCCTTTCTAAACACTGATGATGTCAGCACCCTATAAGTACAGCAAGAGAAGGGAAACCTCCCAGTAATGCGAATAGCGCGCTCTGCTAATGCGTCCGTCTAAAGTGTCATAACATAGTTAGGTAGGGATTTGAATACTGAAAATGGCAAGTGTGTGTGTTTGGCTGAGGGGGGTTAGTGTGTGAGGGAAATGTCCCTTTTGGCAACTAGGAGAACAGACTACAGGATGCACATTTCCCTTTGTAAACACTGATGATGTCAGCACCCTATAAGTACAGCAAGAGAAGGGAAACCTCCCAGTAATGCGAATAACACACTCTGCTAATGTGTCCATCTCGAGTGTCATAACATAAGCAGATAGGGGTTTGAATCCTGCAAATGGCAATTGTGTGTTTTTGGCTGAGGGGGGTTAGTGTGTGTGAGGACAATGTCCCTTTTGGCAACTAGGTGAACAGACTACAGGATGCACATTCCCCTTTCTAAACACTGTTCAGCTGAAGGCCATGGCTCTGGCACAAGTTGTCTGTTTCTATGATGCCCCTTTGGAAGATGCTTGTGTCGGCTGGAGAGTTGATTATGGTGGCCAGTTCACAGTCATCTGCATATTTGGTCAGCCACAGTCCGTCCTTGTTGGCCTGTACCTCCAATAAATATATACCAAACAAGAGAGGTCCCAGGACTGAGCCTTGTGGGACACAACTTGTAACTGGTTTGGAGTCTGGCATGGCTCCAGCAATTCTAACCATGTGGATTCTGTCCTTGAGCCACTGTGCAATCCATCTAGTGACATAGGGGCTTATATTTAAGCTGGTGAGCTTCTCTAGAATGCCCAAGTGGGGTATTGTTGTGAAGGCTTTCCAAGGTCCAGGTAGGCTGTGTGAACCACCTTCCCTCGTTAATGGCCTTGGTGACTGTTTCAAAGAAATCAACCAGGTTAAACCGGTAGTGCTGGTGTGCTCTCAGTAGCCCTGAACCAGGCATCTGTTACTGCACAGATATCGATGTTCTCCATGCCAAGGAGTGTTTTGGGTGCATGCATCTGGAGGTTTAGACTTCTGGCGTTGGGTGGCATTACTCTTAGTTTCTTATCCCTTGTGATACCTATGAAGGTGGGTTTGTCATTTGAGCCTTGCCTAACATAGGCACTATGGGGTAGCAAGAGCCTTTGCCAATATCTGAAAGCCCAGGGGTGACAGGTGCAGGCCATCCCTAGCGAAGCAGGTAGTTCAACAGAAGATGAATATGTGAAGGTGTAGTGCCTGTGATTAGTTAGCAGTAGCATATATGACTGCTCACGTGGACACATGCCAGGTAAGTTATATGCACTGTGTCACAGGCAATGTACATGTGAACAGGACAAACAGTGACATCCTGTCAAGTGGGACATGGACATACATATAGTAAGCTATGCAGATGGCACTAGGAGTCCACAGAAGCTCTATAACTATGCATTGCAGGTGTGATCAGTATTCCAGGGTAATTGCAAGCAAACATGCATGCAAACAAAGCTACAGTAAACAGGGCTGCATGTAGTCCATTGTACAACAAACAAGCTATACCAGTTCCAGTAGGTAACACTGCAAATATGCAGGCACTATGCACATGTACATGGAAATACACGGGTCTGATGGCTAGGGTCCCGTCTCAGTGCACACAAGTGTACAGACCATGTACTGTCAGGATGTACAATAACTGGATGGAAACCCATGTGCTCATACCTGCAGTAATACACATGTGATATAACAGACACTGAGCCTTCACTCAGTGGTTCCATACTTATTAGGATGTATGCTACCTGGCCTGCCACCACAGTATCCCTGACATATATGGGGACTCTCCCTCCTGTGACAGTTATTTTTGTGTGTTGGGGCTGTCTAGCATGGTATGAGATGTGAGCATGCAGTGCTAGGGTGCTCCTGTGTGTCCTGTACCAGTCGTGTAGTACTGCACACATATCAACATCCTCAAACATCTGCATTGCAGAGTCCAGTGTGGGCAACATGCCACTTGCAATTTACATGTCCATCATTGCGTATTACTACATTCATTACCTTATCCCCTGTGCTACCTATGTATGTAGCCTTCTGTTGACATCATTACCACCAGTATGCCAACTTGTGCAGATGATACACTATGGTACCTACCATGGGTGTAGACAACAGGACATGACAATCACACACTTACTGCATCAGGCATGCTGTGATATACCCACAATTAATTCAGCACACAGTACTGTTAACAACATGATACTATTACTACACATCTATGTGGTCACCCTGTGCATCAGCAACATGTTAACCTGTACCTGCACAGTTGTTACAGATTGCAGGAGGTGGCACAGTTTCATCATATGCACAGGGTGTGAACTTGGTATGCCTGAGTCAGCTACCGATACCACCAATTGACATGTATGTGTATGTGTGTTGGTGAGGGACAGCAGTAGAAGGTGGGGCAATGTTGATGCAGTGTGTGCGTGTATGCGGTAGCCCTAGGTGTTGTCAATTCGCATGTGTGTATGGATGCACACAGTTCCACCTCATGGCTGCCATATACTGGTGTTTGTGGACAGCCACAGACTGTACCTGCCAGGTCATACAGATCAGTGTCTCTGGCCACGGACATGGTACCTGTGCCTTGCAGGGGTGCTACGGACCATATCCAGTACCAACCCAGACTGGGTACTGTCATCAGAAGCAGGTGTTCATTGACTGGACACAGATCCCTGTCGGGCCCGGCCAGAGCCACGTGCACGTGGTCTCCTGGGGCGGTCTGATGACAGCACAGACCCAGCATTGCTGGGGCTGCTGCTGGCACTACGGGGGCGGCCGCGGCCCTGTTGTCGTCCGTGATAACTGCCAGCTGCTGCTGTTGCTGGCATACGGCCACGTCGACACCTCAACCGCCCACCATCGCCCTGGCTCATGGACATGTAGTTGTGGAACCGGTCTAATATGTCCCCACAACGTCTGTCTATGACATCGGTGAAATCATGGATGGCAGCCGCAATGTCACGCATACTGTCAGTCATGGCTGTGTGACATGCTTTCAGCTCCCTCAGACCCTGTCTGGTGTACCGTTCCATACGTGACTGTGCCTGCATGACAGCCCAAAACATAGCTGAGGTTGTAAGACCTCTGTGGGCATGTCTGACAGGGGCAGTACGCCCACGGATGCTCCCACGAGAACTCCTGGACATCTGTCTGTGTGGTATCATCTCTGGGCCATGCCCATGACTGCTGTGTGGGGAGGCATGTGCCACAGATACCACATTACCCTGGTCAATGCCCACTGTATGCTGTCCATCACCTAGGGACATTGGTGACAAAGGGTGTATTGGCAGGATAACTGTGCGCATTGATGGGGTCGACAGCTGTGTACTGTCAATCGGCTGACCAATGGCGGACCCTGGCATACTTTCCTGTGCCATTACACAGATGTCATCATTATCAGTACCCACGGCACCTGATTCAGGTTCCCTGCTACATGACACCAGAGCAGCAACAGAACTTGTGGGAGGGAAACAGGAAACACAGTTTACAATGTCTACACATTACCAGTGATGCACACATGCACACATGCACACATGCACAGGTGCACACATGCACACATGCACAGGTGCACAGGTGCACACATGCACACATGCACAGGTGCACACATGCACAGGTGCACACATGCACACATGCACACATGCACACATGCACACATGCACACGTGCACAGGTGCACAGGTGCACACATGCACACATGCACAGGTGCACACATGCACACATGCACACATGCACATGTGCACAGGTGCACACATGCACACATGCACACATGCACACGTGCACAGGTGCACAGGTGCACACATGCACACATGCACAGGTGCACACATGCACACATGCACACATGCACACATGCACAGGTGCACACATGCACACATGCACAGGTGCACACATGCACACATGCACACATGCACAGGTGCACACATGCACACATGCACAGGTGCACACATGCACACATGCACACATGCACACAGTTTCACACAATTGTACGGTACTCAGTATGCGTGATATCAACACACAGACACAGACACACCTACATGCATACAAAGAGCACTACTAAGTGAGCCAAATAGTACTATTACTATCAACACTATTACAGGAATTGTTAATACACACTCACCAGCATGGATAGGCTGCATTGCTGTTATACCAGAGGGTCCTGCAGACGTGAAGAAACTAATGTCAGTGGGCACAACTGTGCCATTGTTACTGAGTATGATACAGATCAGTAGTACAACAGTCGCCTTTCACAGGTCAGCTGCTAATATTGAGGATATCACACTTGCACATTAAATACTATGGTGACAGCTACAAACCAAGGACACACCTCACACATGCATTAACTACCAGTGTACACAACAGTCAACTATACATATGGCATATTACCTGCACGTTCACTGTCTTGCTGCTGCGTGGCTCCAGCCTCCATCATAATGCATGTCTGCTGCTGTTGTTGTTGCTGGCGGACTGGAGCCACTACACTCATGAGTAGTCCCTCCAGTCTGGTGAGTGGGGGATGTGTAGCCACCCCACCACCTGTGGTGACCTGTTGTCTGTGGATATCTGACGCACGCTGACGGACATGTCTGATTAAATCACTGCAGTGATGTCGTACCTGCTCATATGTCCTATTATGCGTGCCTATGTCATTTACCCGACGGACAAGGTCTTGCCACAGTGCATCCCTCTCCTGCTGATTCTGGCTGGTGCAGGAAAAGAGTATTGCATAATCCCGCACCAGGCTCTGGTGTATCTCCTCATCCTCAGCTGTGGAGTAGGTGGGATTCAGCGGGTGGGCCATGTACCTGAGAAAGAAAATAACCTGGTATCAGCAATATATGTCAGCAGAATTTGGCACACATACTACACATGCTACTCGACTGTTATGATACAACATATCTCACATATGTAGCATCTGTCTGTCTATTGGTGGATACACATGTAGATGGCCAGGTATCAGTGCTCAGCCAGCAACTGTGCAACAGTACCTGGCGCACTCCATACGACATACTACCAAACCCCAGCAGTCAGAACACTGATTCAGGTCAAGAGCACCTCCTCACTCCGGGGGTTTGTATCTAGGTACTGTATGGCCTACATCATCAACTACTGTGAGCTGGCTACACACTGATTGCCCTGGATATACATATCCCACCTCCACCACCAGCACAAACGACTATAGTGCATAACATTACAGATACAAACTTTACACTTTGTAACAGTGACATGGTATCCTTTCAGCCCACTGGGCCAGTGGCAGATACAACCCACAATGCTGACCCCTACACAATTGCTTTCTACAGACATCTCCGAGAATGCATGGATCATGCAATCCCATATATGACCAAGACACTCTCCACAAAGGGACAGCATCCTGTCTGGTGGACCCCAGCCATAGACAGATTGTATTACAGAAGATGGAAGCTACTGCAAGACAGAGCATAATTCCATAAAGGGAGGGCATGTCTGAGCAGCACTAGTAAGGATCTATTTTCCATCATACAAACATCCATGGGCAACTTTGAGAGGGAAATCAAGAGGGACACTACAGATAACCAGAAGGCCTTCTTCAGTTATGTTAGCAAACTGGTCAGGATACATCCTCTATGCCCATAGTTAGTACACAACAACACATATTTCACTGACACCACAGATATTGACAACATTGTGGCAGACAGGTTCAGTGCAGGTGTCACCTCACCCTCTCCCCCAAAATAAGACATAGTTATCCCAGCTGACTGTAACCTCCCTGTCATCACAGATGTCCAGGTGAGAGCCACCCTCAGGACAGCAGAATACACAACATGAATGGGACCTGATGGTATCCCCAGTTGCATGCTACATAAACTCTGACAGGAGCTAAACACACATATAGAAGTGCTATGTAACACTAGCCTGACTACAGGATATGTACCTGTACACTGGCGCACAGCAGCAGTGGTTCCACTCCACAAAGGAGGCACCTCAACATACCAATACAATACAACACAATACATTACATTACAATACAATACTATACAATATGCTATTGCCCCTGGGACTACAGCAGCATACTGTTCTGCTACCCTGACCATTGTGACACATGTGGTGTGATGGTACCTGCTGCTGTCACACAGTTACACAGGGTGACTCATATGGCATATTACCTATCTGACTAACATTCAGCAGGGGTATGTGTGACATGTACTCATGGGGAGTCTTGCTTCCTAACACTGTGTGGTTTATTGCAGGGTATGTCTTATCTGTGGGTAGGAACTTTTACCTCCACATGTGTACTCTATTGCAGTGGCACGGACGACACACAGCAGACATTTAGGTTGTGGATGGTGTGAGGTGTTACTATGGTTGTTGGACATCTGTCATGGGTGTGACTTACATATGTAAATCCGGGAGTGGTAACCTCTATGTGGGTAGTATATGTGTACTCTGTGGTGTTGTCAGTCACTGTGCATTGGTAATGTGTTTGAGTGCATTGTCACAGTGTTGTACATGTCACTGTGTCCTTCTCCATATCTGTAGCTGTCATGTGAGGTCCATACCATGGCATCCATTATGTGGTGTGGAGGGATACACCGACCTACATGTCCATAGCTGACACTCCATGTCCGCTGACACATACCATGTGCAAGTATTCCAGGGATAGTGTGCCACTGTGAATATCATTGGGGCCACTATTGTACACATTTATGACCCTGTTCACTCCTGACACATGCAGTGGTGGGCAGCCAATCACATATCTGGTGGTTACTGGTGTAGGTGATCTGGAATGTGGCATGGCACTCCGGTTTTGACACTGGTGTTCACTCCATGCCTTTGTCACCAGGCACCTGTTGCAATACATCTGTACACATGTGCCTCACTCAGAATTTATATACATCTCTCTCTCTCTCTATATATATATATATATATATATATATATATATATATATATATATATATATATATATATATATATATATATATATCTATATGTGTGTATATATATATATATATATATATATATATATATATATATATATATATATATATATATATATATGTCTGTATACATATACACATATATATACTGATGTACATACATTGCTATACATGTGGAGGGGGGGACACAGAGGGGGTGTGAGTGACAGAGGGGGTGGGACAGGCTGTGTTGCAGGTCGTCATATACAGTCATACCTGTAGATAGTCAGATCATTCTGTCTATGTATATGTATCTACATTTATCTATATCTGTATGTGTGCATTACATAGATATGTTTGTACAATATTCTATCTACATCTGTCTATGTATTCCTACATCTCTCTCTCTATGTATGTATACATATATGCATATCATATATATATATATATATATATATATATATATATATATATATATATATATATATATATATATATACATACATATGTTGACATGCATACGTATCCATATGTTAGACAGGTATATCAACATATTTGTCTACCATACTGTATACACACACTAACATACTGCTAAACATACATAACTGTGAAACCTACTTTGTACATGGCACTACAACCTACAGTCAACCAACATTGATATGTGCACATAGATGCTCTCAAATACAAATGTATGTACAGCCTTCACTGATAGTTGCTGTATGTCCCCTGCCCTTTACACATCTTCATATACATATGGATACAGACCAATGACACATATGGAGGGTTCACAGTATGTAGACCTTTATAGTATTACTTTACATTACCTGTGTTTGTCACAGCTGCTTGTGTTGCCGTCTGGTTCTCTGTCCTGCTGCTCCACTTCCCAGTTGTCAGCTTTCAGGTAGCTGTTGCTGAACAATTTGTTTGTGTCTGCTTAATTGCAATTTTCTCTGTCTCTGTCTCTCTCTCTCTCTCTGTCTGTCTGTCTCTCACGTCCTTCTCAGGGTGCAATGAAAGTATTGCATGTGTGGACTGGGAGTACAGCATACTTTGTAGGTATCTGCATATGCCCATGTGATGGCCTCTGCACCAATTGTTAGCCAGCATTTGCTAATTGCATGCAGCCAGTTGTGTACTGATTGCAGTTCTCACTGTGATTTCAGAACAGTGCTATAAAAAAGGTATGTGAGATAGGCGTAGCCCTTTCAGATTTTAAGGCCAGGGACCATGCTGTTATGCTGTGGACAATGTTCTGTGAGTGTAAAGGTTGGTATCTCTCTCATATTTCCAGGTGTGTTGTAGATTAACATTCCTCCATTCATTTCTCCAGTTTCCTGTACTAACTGTGTATGTACACTGACACCTACAACTACTACTACTGTTAATGTGTGTGTGTGTGCTTTCCTTTCACTTTTGCTTGCACTTTGTTGCTAAGGCTTCAATAGTTGCCCTTTACAGTCACTACTTGTATGCCTGCTAGGTGTCTTGACTGTAGTGTGCTGCTGTAGCTTTCCTATTTTCCATGTACATTCACACCTTGGAATGCTTACTATATCTGCTAGGATGTTACAGCATGCAGTGTGGTCTGGCCATGGTGTGGGCCTTTACATCTATTAGGGTATTTGAGTATGCTGCTGAGCAGGCCCCAGAGACTTTCAGGTTCATCTGTTATGTGCCTCATGGAATGGTACATATCAGTGGGGTACACCCATTAAAATGTCTGGTATGCTGCAGTTGTGACTGTGGGTTGGCATGAGCATATGTATTACTACACTTTTTCTGCCATGCAAGTGATGAATACTTTCAGGACTCCATAGTTACCATTGCATGTGTTACACCTTTCTGCCTACTGTTTGTACATTTCACATGGGGTCTGTGGGGCATCCCTGTAAGTCATTCACAGTTGCTATGTCTAGGCTCTTAACTATTCAAATATGGTGGTGTCAGACCCGTCATGTGTACAGATATTTGCAGGTTGTCCACATTTCTGCCTCATATTTTGGTCAATATCTCATGCACACCTTTTTCTGGCAAGTCACTCTGGGCTCAAGTCAGAATATGGTGACAAACATTCAAGTTTCAGACTGCATACCCTTCCAAACATCCCACAAAGTGCAGACCCCGTTACTCTCTGAACTGTCTGCGTTTGTTGTAACATTATTTGTAATGTGTCCCTGGTTTTGGGCCTTTGCTCCACATATTTTATTACTTGGTCCAGATGTGTTCCTGTAAGAGGTTGTGGGGTATGGGCAGTGCTTATCCTGCTGTGAGTATGTGTGTGGCTTGCAAGGTGCTATAGTGACATTATTACCTACTAGCTTCAAACTAGCATGGCTGTTTCTGTTCACACACTACTATTATGGAAATCCACTAGTTTTGATAGTAATTCTAAATGGCATGCTTTGTGTACTACACATCTATATTCCCTTTACATTCATTCCTACTATTACATGATATATTTATTTTAGCACAGTGTTCTTATATAAGAGTCATGGCTTAGTGGTAAGTCATGCAGACTACTGTTTCCAAGGTCCTGGGTTCAGGACTCACAGTGGGATTTTATTTTGCTTTTGAGCTGAGTACAGGACCTGTCAATCAAAGTGACTAAGGCACTTTTAAGCAGTTGTAACCAGGTTAGCGCTGGTTTGTGCAGAGCTCACGCATGCGCACTGGCGGTTAGCTCTGCACACACCTGCTTACAACCGCTTAAACGTGCTTACTCTTGTGCACACCCGCGCTATTTTCTTTGAAAGAAAAGAAAATGGGGAGACAGGAAAGTGGTGAAAAAGGGGTCACAAAGAGGGTAAGACAGTAGGGAAACAAGCTTGGGATGTGCAGGAGGGATGTAGGTAAGGCCCATAGCTGCCCATTTCTTCATCAGCAACAGCTGTGCATATGTATGTAATTTGGTGTGACATTTGAAACCTTCCACTCCTGAGAGAGGTGTCAGGACAACAATAATACTTGTTGTACAGCCAATTGTAATTGATAGGTTCCATGTCCAGTAGACATGTGTGTGGAATGGGCAGCTATGTATGGGGCGTAATTTTTTTGTGGGTACAGAGTGCCCTTTTTTTTTTTTTTTTTTTTTCAGGTGAGAGTGGTATGTCAGGTGAAGGAAGTCGGTACAGCTGGGGAGGTAGGTTGGGTAGGTAAACAGACAAGACAAACAAGACGCATACAGGGGCGGTGTATGACATGTGTGGGGGGGTTACGCAATTGACGGGGACGGAGGTTTGGATATCCAGAGCCCATGAGCCCACAGATGGCAACAGTGGAACTGATATCCCCACCCATAGGCAGTTGCCACTGTTCCTTCACTGCCCAGGACGGGGCTGTGCTGGGGGCTGTGTAGGCGGGGCAACAGGCATGCCCATTAGTTGTGCCACCCGTGCCTCGAGCTGGCGTAGGGGCTCGAGAACAGAGTCCCGAATCTCCCTACGCACCACAGTCCGGACGCTACGGGGGGTGAGTGGTGGTTCTCCTCCGGCCACACTTGCAGGGGGGGGGCGAGCCCCATCCCCTGCAGTGCTTCCACCCGCAGGTGGTACAGGGCCACCAGAGGAGGGTCCGGACTCGGCACTAGTGCCAGGTGCACTCGCCAGCTGAGGTGGGAGAGGTGGGTCCGCTGGAACCCGCCTTCCCTGTCGTACTATGTTTTGCATTATGTCATGACAGTTTGGGTTAGTGACATATAGTACCATTCACAATTAGTTGTAACAGCATGCATTAGTATTCCCATTAACCAAACACCCAGATATTCACACCATTGAACAGCGTGCATAACACATGCATAATTTGAACAGAAATACACAGTCCAACAACATGCAGGGTTAATTGATGGCAACAGGCCATCAGGTGTGGATGTATGAACAGGGCAGATGCATCAATGGACATGCAAATATATATGACCCAACAGGACAAACGTCTAGGGGTGTTAATTGTGATTGCACATACCATTTTCACATGGAATGGGTTATATGTGGTTATAGAGTGGGGTGAAGAAAGTAATATTAACACCTTCGAATAACAATACATATGCTGTACATTTCTAATAGCTACAGTTATATACACACTACTGTTCTAACTACAGTTTTCTATATGATAACTATTTCAACTTGGTGATAGGACTGTTACTGCAACATCAATATACATTTTATGGTTCTTCATACACATTCATATCTAGCTTTGTTCAGCTACATCATCCTGCTACATTTGCTTTATATAGCTGTAGACAAGTGTGGATGTTTGGTATATCAGACAAACATCCTATCTGCATATTGCAGACTGAGAGCAACATATCCAGATTTTGGGATACACATTCCAGATGCAGCAACACTTTGAACAGATTTTGCTGTTTGGTTTTGAATCTCACATGCATTTCATTCTGTCTTGACTGCAGTATACTTTATTCAGGGGTTATTACTACTGTATTGCTGGATTCATGACACTTTCTCACACTCTCTCACTTGCTTTCATTTTACTATTCAGGATGGTACTTCTAGGCTTTATTGACATGTTTTACCAGTAGTTATTACAATCCTTTCCAGCAGTCTCACTTCTGTCATGTTTCAGTATTTCCACAGGGATATATTTCACACATGTGATTTCATCATCTTCTGCAGCTATACTTTTCAGCCTGCTGCAGGTTGTGTACTATTTTCTTACAGGCAGGGCATTTTATTTCAGAATATATGTCGGACAGTTTCATGTTTAGGTTAAACTTACAGGCTGAAACACACTTTTGTAATCAAGCAATACTTGCATACACTTTCACACTGTTACTTGCAGATTTTATTCCTTACTGACTACACTGCACTCTTTTGCTGACTGTCATACTTTTATATTTCTTTACAGTTACTGGTAGTGGATTACAGACCTGCCTGGTGGCGCAACCGCACCAGCCTATCGCCATAGGCTCTGCGGTTCGCAGAACAGACACCTGCAGCTGTAATATAAATGAAGTAATATTGGAATACACATCTCCATAATATCAGCTAGTTTAATTTCTTACATACATAATTAAATGTTACTTACTCAGTAGTGGGGCGTTGGGTGTTTGCCGGGCCTCCTGGATCCAAAGGTTCAGTTGGTCCTGCTTGCGTCTCTTCAGGTCCGCATGGTGGTGACGGACCTGCTCACCAGTCCTTGGAATCCCTGTGGCACTGGTGAGATCATGAGCCAACCGGTCCCATGCCTCAGCCCTGTATGCTCCCCAGAGGACCTGGCCCTGCATGAGTTGGGCCTCATGATTATGGACTAGGAGCCAGACCATGTACCTGGACTCCTCAACACCCCACCTCTGTGCTCGAAAGCAACTACCCTCTCCTAATCCTGTCATTCTGCCTGCAGGTCAGTTCTACAATCGTTTATGCTGTGTATTCCAGCCTATGGGGCTTATATAGTCCGTTTTTCCTGCACATATCTGTGATTGGCCATTTTGGAATTGTATCAACTTCAGTAAACCTGCATTGTCATGCTCTAGTTTGTATTCATTCCTATATATTAGCTATTATTGCATTTACAGGTACTGCTGTCATGGCTTAGTGGTTCTGTACCTTGACTATGGTGTATAGTATCCTGGGTTCAAACCTGGCCACTGCTTTATTTTTCATGACTGTCTAGACATGCTGAGGGGTATGTCTGTGTAAAGGCAGTTTTGATACGTCTTGCTCAGCGTTGCCCATGGGTTAGCTTGTTTTGCGGTGCAGCTCGCATAAGCGGTACGCTGCTTTAAGCCTCATTTGGCTATCGGCACGCATATTACGCTCAGCTCAGTTGGGGGCACATAGATTTAGCGTGTTAAACCACTGCTCAGCTACGGGCACTCATTTTGCACCAGTTAAACCACTGCTCATCTACGGGCACATGCACTCACTCTGTTAAACTGTAGCTCAGCTATGAGCACATCTGGCATTTTTTCTTCTTTTGTTACCTCACATGTCTTCAATATAAATGGGCTATTTCATTACATTTTACATAAATTGGGGTTTTATGTGTACATATTTGTCAGGGACTTGTTTCCTGCTTATTTTGAAAAAAAAAAAAAAATCAGTGTTGTGGGGGCTCGAACCATGAATGCCTGCTCTTCAGCCAACATCTCTACCACTACGCTATTGCTTCCTCGCTTATTTTGCATATTTAGTTCTTATATGCTTTCCCACTGACTGCTAACTGTAGCTGCGCTACGAGCACACCCGCGCAAACGAGCGCACTCACGGTTAAACATCTTTACAATTTAAAAAAATATATAACATGTTCATTTATATATATTTTATGTTCATAGTCTGTGGGGGCATGTGTTGTGTTGTGTTTATTCACATTTCCGTGGACTCTGTTGTGGGTGTTTACTTTGGGCACTTTTACACTTCTGGGGCGTGTCCGCTTGCAGGGCTTGGCCTACACGCCCCTACTGTCTTACACGGGCCGTGTTAGACTTAGGTGTGATTCAGCATGCTCTCATGAATATGCAAAGCATGCTGACATCACTCTGTTTAACTGCAGCCTCCATGTAAGAGTTATAACTCTTACACGGAGGCTTCGTGAATCCTGGGGTATATCTTTTTTTCACTATCTTTATAGCTTAGCAGCTCTTAATTTTAATACTGGTTTAATGCATATATATGCATTTAAACCGGGGAGTCATGTTCCTACATTTTATTTTAATTGCCAAAAAAGCTTCTGATACTCTTCTATCAGTTGCTTCCTGTCAGATTAACAATTATCTTATCTATAATAGCAAACTTACAACAATTAAACCCTGAGCATGTAATAGAGTGTTTATACAGAGGGCACTATTAGTATTCTTGTGGAAATGTCATAATTGTGTTCATATATTCTCTTTCTAAGGGCTTGTTCAGTCTTCCCAATAGAAAAAAAGAGACATTTTGGTACATTTGGAAAGTACTATTCTGGTGGAAATTACATAATTGTGTTCTTATATTCTCTTTCTAAGGGCTTGTTCAGTCTTCCCAATAGAAAAAAAAGAGACATTTGGTGCATTTGGCAAGGTAGTACTCCGGTAGATAAACAATTCCTTGTCTGGAATTTTAAACTAGATTCATTAATAATAAGCTGATCTAACCATGAAATATATGGGCAATGTCTGCAGTTCCCACATTTCCCAGTACTACCTTTTGACATTCCTAAATACTCATAATCACCTCTTTCAAAAATCATTTTTAAGATTTTTTTGAGGTCTTACTTACAAACCTTGGCTAGTTACCCACTACTGAAAAAAACAATGGATTAGTCCTAAATATTGCCTATTTTTTCTCAACAACAGATCTTACTTCCTGGTGTTCATTATTATATCCAACATCATGGCTGTTCCACATTAGGAAGTGTCATCCTTTTTATATCTCACAGTATCCCCCAAATCAACTCCTAATAGGGGTTTGTATTTGGTCTTAGTTTCGTAACTTCCCCAATAATACTCTTCACAGTATTCTTAGGGTAATCCCCTTTCATAAAACATAATTTTTAACTTAAACACAAAAACAAAGCCCAATAAGAGCAAAAGTTGTAAATGACAAAGAGCCAGAGCAGCTAAGAGTATTTCCACTTTAATAAATAAAACTTAAGTGCTTTCTCCATTAAACCAATGGATTCATCAGACTTAATGGAAGTCTACGTACAATTTAAATATATAATTACATCATCAGTCCCACAACCAGTAAAAATAATTTCCTCATAAATTTCATTCAAAAAACAATTAAGATACAAATGTATTTAAGTTGTTAAAAGCAAATTAGACTTACAGCTAAAATAAATATATTGCATATCAATATATTATATACTTACTACAATTAATGTGCAAAAAGCAAATAACTTAAATGAAAAGTTACTAAAATAATCATGAACACCTTCTTATAATTCATGAGTATTAAGTGAATACATGTACCATAAATACAATATGAAAACTTAAACACAACATGAAAAGTGTGTTTAAAATATATAGTTTGTGTTGTATCAAATTTCATAACTTCTTAACTTTAAATATGGAAACACAGATATACTATCATTAATACCTGGAAGGTTGGTTGCATTCAACCTAATCTGCCAGTTGGTCTCCATAGTGTCCACTTTTAACTTATCATCACCCCCTGTTTCACTTAGGGTAACCCTACCCAACACAAAGAAGACAAATTTATTAAAGTCAGGACAAACTGTGCTGTGCATGTATAAGGCATTACAAGTGTCCTTATTTTTAATGGCCCTAATATGTTCCCCAATTTTTTCTTTTACCTTTCTGACAGTCTTTCCAACATAAAAAGCTGGACAAGGTGTACAGATAGCTAAATATACCACCATTCTTGAACTGCAACAACATCTACCCGGGCAAGGAATAGATCTGTTACAACTTGCCACCACCACATAGGGCCCTTCATTAATGTATCTATAATACTTACACAACCCACATTTATACATTCCGGAATAGCCATAGTTCACTGGTGTTAACTCCAAAATATTTTTGACATTCTTACCTCTACTGAAGACTACCCTAGGTTTTTCACCTATAACTTCCTTACTGCTAGCACCAAAGCTTAAATCCCAAGCTTTCCACATAATACCTAAAATAACAGATGTCTGGTGATTGAATCTCAAAACCATAAAATCTTCCTTTCTTAAGGAGTCTGTTTTCCTTGACTCCATATTGCCACCCCACAAAATAGGTGTGAACTGAGTGACCCTCTTTACACTAACATCCTTCCTAGTTTTTAATAAAAGCTTAAGGGGGTAACCCCTGTCCAAAAACATCTCTATTAAATTGTAAATTTATTTTTCAAACATATCGTTGTCACTGACCAGATGCGACAATCTAACCATCTGGCCCTTGACAAAGCTTTTTCTCTGGTGGTAGGGGTGGCAACTGTTGTAATGCAAAAAGGAATTGCTGTATGTCTTTTTCCTGAATACACTACTCTGTAATCCATTTAAGGTTTTAACAAGTTTTATATCCAAAAAATCTATGTCCATATCATTCCACTTGCTAGAGAATCTGAGGAAGCTAGTAGTTGAATTCAAGTATTCTACAAATCCCCTTGCCTCAGATTCACTGCCCTTCCAAAGGATCAATATAGCATCCAAAAATTGATTATACAGCAATATTTTTTGCATGTAAATCGATCTAAATATAAAGAGTTCCTCCCAATGTAGCAATACCAGGTTAACAAATCCTGGGGCACACTTTGCCCCCATAGCCACTCCCGATATCTGATGGAAAATTTCACCTTCAAAAGTTAAAAAATTGTTACTCAAGACTAACTCCATCAGAGAGACCAGGAGATTAGTCCTCTCTCCTTTCAGACTACCATGTTTAACCAGACTTTCTCTCAAATAATCTATTCCATCTATATGTGGAATCACAGAAAAAAAGTTTATTACATCTATTGTAAGAAAAGACCCATCAAAACCTTTTACCTCCCTTAAACATTCTAAACAATTCCACGAGTCCTTAACAATGTGGTTTACCCCAATAATAATATCCTGGATACCCCTGTCCACAAAACCAGCAACTGGCTCAGTTTTGGAGCCCTTAGCTGCCACTATTGGCCTATAGGGGGATCCTCAATATTCTTGTGGACCAATGGAATCCCAAATAGAACAGGTGTAATGGGGTGCTTCACATTCAAATAGTCGAACTCACCTTCATTAATAGCCCCCTGCAAAAGTGCATCCATCAAAAATAAGTCTATCCTATGATAAGCTATGTACATTTCATTAACTGATGCTCTCTTATAAGTTGATGAATCACTTAGAATCTCATGCATCTTAGTCACATAATCAAAGTGAGACACGATGACCACACCTCTCCCCTTATCTGGTTTCATTATTCTTACCTCCTGATTCTTGGCTAAATCCAGTAGCAATTTTCTTTCCTCATTGGTCAAATTATCAAATTCCAGAACTTTCCCAGTCTTATGTAAACCTCTTCTAACTTCATTCATGCATAACTTTTCAAATACCAAAACCTCTTTGTGTGTAGGAGGGATAAAGGTACTTTTCCTCTTAAGTGTAACTAGTGTTTCACCTGTAACATTATTTTGTTCTTTGAAAAATAATGACAAATTAAGTTGTCTTGTAAACATTTTTAAACTGATGAAATAATCCACAAAATCTAAATAAAAAGCAGGCACAAAAGTAAAACCTTTGCTTAACAATTGGTAATATACATCATTTATTAATAATGCACTATAATTGTAAATAGAAAAGCCATTTTTTGGCAGTGAACAACGCAGTTTCCGGAATCATTTACACCTTTTACTTGTGACACCCTACTCTCTTCATAATTCTGTTGTACAAGTTCAATACTTTCAATGTTTTCAAAACTTTCAATACAGACAGTTACTTCTGTCTTACTACTTACTACTTGTGTGAAGCCAAAGTCTGACTTAAAGCCATAATGATAACTGGAGTTAGAGGTTAGTTGTACTTTAATTGCAGAAAAGCTAGAGCTGTCTTCATACTGTGTTGCTAGCAAGAATCGTACCTCAGAAATGAAAGAGAAAGAGCTCATGGTCTGAGCAGTACCCCAAATAGAAAATCATTTTCATTTACATCGATAGACCTTTTGAGTAGATTGTTTCGAAGTTGCTGATAAGATGAAGACTTCTGTCTTAGACAAAGAAGGTTTTGTCACCATTACTGGAACTGGAGATACCATATAGTAAGCTTAGGACTTAGAAGATCCAGGTGAGGATGCCCAGAGTGGTGAGAAAAAAAGATCTAGTTTTGAGTCCATGAGCCAGGGAGGCTGCTTCAAGTGAGACTTGAGCAGGATAAACCAGACTTGAAAGGACCATGGGTGGAGGGGACAAGAATCACAGTCTATTTGCATAAGGAAACCTTCTGAAGGAATAAGGAAATGAGGGGAATTGGTGGAAAGTGTATAGAAAATGGGGTTGAGCAGGCAGAGACAGTCTAGATCATCCTGTGATGACTTCGCCTCTGAGGTAACAGGGCAAGGAAGCTGCTTCTGCGTTTGGTGCAAGAGGGGGAAGCAAATAGGTCACATCAAAGTTTGCCACAGTGGCTGAATATCTGCTGAGACACTGAAGGGTTGAAGGACCTCTTGTGAGGCATCAGAACAGACCTGCTGAGCTTGTCTGCTATGTAGTTGACTTTCCCCAGAATGTGCACTGCAATTAGAAAGTGATGTAAATCAAATGCTCACTGCCATAGCCATATAGCCTCTTTGCAAACAGGGTAGGATTTGTTTCCTCCTTGTCTGGTGATGTACTAAACTACTGACATATTGTCTTTTTGGATAGAATGTGCACCTCGGGCAAGGAGGTCCTGGAATTCCTGAAATGCTAAGAGGATCACTCCCTTCTCTAGGATATTGATATGAAGGTTGGTGGCTTTTTGTGTCCACACTCCTTGGGCAATCCTCCCCTCAAAATGCCCCCTCATCCCACAGAAGAGTGGTAATACAAAGGGTCTGGCAAAAAGAAGATATGGAGAGTTCATCTACTAGTTTAAGTGGGTTTTGCCTGTTGGCATTAAATGAACTGGAAATGATGGAGGGTCTAACAACTGGGATCACTATGCTGAGAGTAACCATTGCAGAATCCTCATGTGAAAGTCGACAAGGAAGCTGCAATTATCCAAGATACTGGAGGAAACTGTTGCTGCAAATGTAACTGTACAGTTGTTCTTGTAGTGAGAATTCTTACAAGACAGTTCTTTGTATCTAGACAGTATTGAATAAATCTGATCTATTGTATGGGATGGAGACATGATTTTTCGAGATTGATGGAAATACTTAAAGACTGGCAGAGCTGTAAAAGATAATCTCTGGGTATAAGTTTGTTTCAACAAGGAGCTAATCATCCAGATATGGAAAAACACACAGTCTCTTGAGCGGCAGATGGGTTATGACCACTGCAGTGCACTTGGTGAACACTTGAAGTACTGTGGTGATACCAAGGGCAAAGTTCTGAACTGATAGTGGCTGTTTCCTAGCCAGAAGAACTAGAACCTCCTGGATTCTTTTACAATCTTTATGTGGAAGTAAGCATCCTGGAGGCCTACAGAGCATACCCAGACATTCATCCTTAGATACACCAGAATCGCTTGCACCCTGACAGACCTGAATGGAGACTTTTTGCTATAACTGGTTTAAGCTGCTGAGATTTAGAAGTGGCCCAATGTTCTTGTTCTTCTTTAGTACTAAAATGACTCTCTGAAAGTGGGGAAAGAGGTGACTTCTTTTAGGGTGGGGGGATATTAAGAGTTTGGGTGCAAAGTTTAAGCCAATAATATTTTTAGTTGGGACCTTATGGGTTTTTTCGATCTGTTTAATGTGTTAAGTGATGTACATCTCAATGGGGGCATTGAATTAAGTAACTGGCCTAACCAATGCTGAATATAAAGGCACAATGACTTTGTTAGATCTGCATAATCTGCATGATCTGCATAATATTCCCGTGGTAATCAGCTGCACTAAATAGAAGGGCTTTCTGACTACTGTTGTTATATGATGACTAAAGGAGAGGGAATTATCAACTGAAATTCTAAGGTCTTTAACAACATTCTCATTTTGGAGTGGGGTTTTGTCTATGTTGTATGCTGGGGGGATGGGTAGTTTACCAAATGTGACAACAATATACTTTTTAGAATTTATTATGAGCCCATTTTATTGCACTGTGTATTTGCAAGTGTAAGTTCTTATCGGAAGGCCTAGGTGTCAAAAGGTGACTTCTAATGACTCCCAGTTTACAGTTGCCCATACATTTGGTCAGCCAGAAATCTTTATTTGTGGTCTGGAGATCAGAAACGTAAAGTGCAGGACACCACTGGTTACTTTCATACCCTTTGATGAAGCACATGCTGCCTATACCTCATGGGTTCTGTCCTTTTACTAATTTGCTATCCATCTTGCCACATAAGGATCTACTTGTAATGCATTTAGCTTGCTAATTATATTATTATGGGCAATGGTGTCAAAGACCTTCCCAGGTCAAGGTATACCTTGTGGACAGCATGACTTCTGTCAATGACTTGTGTTACTCTTTCAAAGAAATTGACTGGATTACATTATACATGATCTTTAACTGACAAAGCCAAACTCCTGTGGGTCTAGCCTAATGAGATTTTTAATGTCATTGTTTATCAGGTCAGTTGGAATATGTTACATGGCTTTGTAAATAAGACTCATTAGAACACTAAACCTGCAATTCCCAGAATTTGTGATGGGCAGCTACTGTGGATTGGTATCACTACTGCTGTGTGTCAGACCTCATGTATGAAGCCAGTGACTATGCTCAGGTAAACAGTTTAAAGAGATGCACTGCCAGGGCTTATTTAGTACTGTTTATTAAACAGCCAGATATAATAACAGGTCCTCTGGAAGACATAATTTTAGTCATGGAGAGCACCTTTAGTATGTGATCTTTAGTGATGATTTGGGGGGAAGGGTCTGAGAGTATCAGGGATAAGTGGGCTTTGGATAGTCATCTCCAGGGTGACATTTGCACTGAATTTGTTTGCTAGTACACTGACAATGTTTATTGGGTTAAAGTAGATGGCACCATTTTTAATAAATTCAGAGCAATTTTGTGTGCTATTTTGTAGTTTCCTAATGTAACTAAAGAAGGATTTGTTAGCTGTCTTTAGCTTCAGATGCTAACCTAGGTTTATAGGCTGCCTTAGTAGTCTTAATAGTATTTTTTAGGTAAATGTTCTACTGTTGTCCTTAATTTGAGGAACTTTTGATGTGCCATATACTGTAATGATTTTTTTCTTTCATTATAGAGGTTATGTATGATTGTGGACCACCAGGGTAGTTTGCTTTTAACCAATACTGAGAAAATTGAAAGCCAAAAATGGTATATGCCTTTAGTGTTGATGCTGATATTTCAATAAAGTCTAATTTTTGAGCTTAATTTGATTGCTGGCTGGTGCTTCATTTTTTATTGCTTTTAAACTTCCTATTATATTTAGATCTAGAATGTATTGCCAGTACAATACATTTATCAGTGTGGACATACAACTCCTTTGTGAAACTACCTGCTGTGGCAATGTCTGCTGTTGTATTGGTTTAAGGGTATCTTGAAACTTCTGCATGGAATCGGAAGACAATCTGCAGGTTTAGAGGGTTTAAAGGTAAAAGTCATTTGTTTATGATCTGACTTAAGTGGGAAAAGACATATCAGGGGAATTGTACACGACAAAGCTTTATTCATAAGGACCAGGCCAAGCATATTATGTCGTGTAGGGGGGGTTTGTTAACAATCTGGCCCAGGGCACATTTATTTATGAAATGTAAGAACTGTTTAGCAATAATCTACACTTGCGGTAAGGTGCACCAGCTTATTTTTGGGTAGTTAAAGTCTTGTAGAAAAATGGAGTTCTTGTTTACAGGGAGTTTAGCAAGTGCATCAAGTATATTTAAGAACCTCACATGATTGTCAGGGGACATTGGGATTGTCTTGTAACATGCTCTAAACTTACAGTCCTGTTTAAAGTGATTTGGAGCTCAGTGAGTTCCATTTGTGGTGCTCTGGGAATCTGTCCAGAGGTGATATGGTCCCTAAATATGGAGATGCCACTAAAGCTGTCATCAGTTCTGAAGGCATAGCAAGCACAAAATCCAGTTATGGAGACAGTATTTTCTGAACTTATAAACCAAGTTTCTGTAATGACACAAACATGGATATACTCAAATGCAGAACAGTTCTACGTTGGACATTTTGCTGTTGAGACTACTGGCATTGAACAGAAACACCTTAATGTGATCTTGTTTTGAATTTGATATGTTAGTTACACTGGAATGTCCATCAGATGGACTCTGTCTAAAAAGGCAGTATGGGGACAGCAAAGGCTTTCGCCCATATGCAGAAACCTTGAAATGAGACACGCAGACCATCCTTGGCAAAGTAAGAATGACTGTTGAGCGTCTCGTCCCATCCTGACACATACTGGATCCCCATGCAATCCCATCAACTATTTAGCAAATTGTTGAAGCTAATTATCTTTCTTTGTATCTAGGCATCATTCTTGGAGAAGGAAGGAATCTACTCAGGACCAGAGTCTTGATTGCATTAGTGACATGCTTGGAGAGCTCTGACATGTTTCCCTTCATATCCCTCAGAGTTTTGCATGCCAAGTCATTCATCCCACATGGATCACAACCATGTTATAGTCAGTTGAAATGGCTCTAAGGACCCTTCAGATAGCAGAGATCCTGGCACCTGAAAGACATCTCACAGTCACCCTGTATTTGCCCAGTCCTGTGAGAGAAGAATTCAGTATGTCTGATTATAAAGTCACCAATCATTAAAAGTTTTTATATGTAGAGTGATCTGGTGTACTGGATTTAAGATAATTTAAATGTGGTGACTTTTTGCTGTAAGCGTGCCAGAAAGTAATGTGATGTTATATTAAAAAAAAAACATAAAGTCAACAGAGTACAGCCATTAAAATTCTTAATGAAAAACAAAAAACAGCTAAAGCAATGGAAATGATTTCATTTACACATAAGTTTCAAACTTTCATCTTACAGTTTGCAAATACTTCATCAGACCAATTCACATAGATTTTACAGATGTTTAAATAAGGTTAAAAATCTCACACAATGCATTTTCACCAGTCATTCCAATGTTTCAATGACCGATTTTAATACAGAGTTATTATTAATAGCACCATTTAAACCAGACTTAGTATGTGCATTCAATAAAATTTGCCACTTCAATTGTCTTACTTCTAAAGCTGTATCTGCATCTCTACCCCTTAATCCTAAATCAACTTCCAAATATAAAAAAAAAATAAATAAATAAACCGATAAATAAATCAATAAATAAATAAAACCACAATGTTTACATTGTTTTTTTATGCTCACTCAATGGTCTTAAACTTTCACTGAGCTTTAGTGTTCCTGGGTGTAGGAGACGTTGGCATGGGCTTTTTACTGCCTTAGCTTAAGACATTTTAGTGTGGGCTTGTGTAAACTGCTGTGGAAGTGTGTATTGCTCATAGTCTGTAATTTTTTTTCTTTTTTGAGAATGAGGCCTCTATGTTAATTAAATAAGTACTATAAGGCTGGCAACAGAAGGAAGGCAAGTAGACTGACCTTCTATTTTAGTCCATAGATTTGGAGAATTTGTTAGAATTTCACATAATACTATATTCAGTTAAATGAGATTCTTGTCAGGTTATACTGCTGAGGATTCAACTAGTACTATGCAACTATATAAATATACACTGTGCAGAACAACTACAAGCTACTAATGGCAGCATGGAGCAACCACGGGCTAATATGGGTAAAGCAAAGCAGATATGGACTGTTAGATGCTTCTTTGAGGACCTGTTGTGTGCAGTGTAGTTCTTTGTGCAACATATACCACTAGTCACACTAATCACTAGGGATTAGGAGAGGTTAGATGTGTAAAAAAAAGAAGTTATGTACCTAACATGGGAGTTGTCCATCTTGCCTTCATTCTTTACTGATGGGTTCAGAACTGATCCTAGGTTCCGACTCGGCCATTTACTAAAGCTCGAGGTCTTCAGCTTGCTCATGGCTTACTCCCTATCCCATGATGCTTCAGGGAATTCCCCAGATCTTGTTTGCTGATATAGAAACAGCTAGTATGTAATCAAATATACTTGCATAGAGAAAAAAGGAGTTATTGTAAGCTGGTAAGTTAAGAGAAAAGGGTCAAATACCATTAGGTGCCAAATTGTGACCTCCCATTCCTCCAGTAGCCAAAGGAAGGGGGTTAGGAGGATGGAACATAAGAATGAAGTTGAGATGAATAACTCACATGGAACATTATGGTAGGTACATAACTTTTTTATATGAAGTTGTCCTATCTCGCCTTCATTCTTTACTGATGGGACAGCTTTCCTAGCACCATTTTTCTTGGTTCATAGGTTCATAGGTTGGTACTAGGCTATCGGCCCTAGGGGCTATACAAGCCTAGCCATAACAATTCCCTGGCTATTTCTTCACACACTATTTAGTTCCCTGGACCTCTGTCTAGCAGGGCGACTGATGTGATCCCTGGGGTGAATTTCCTTTCTCCCATCCAGTCATCAAGGTTCCTTTTGAAGAGGGTCAAAGAGGTGTATGGGCAGTCTGTTCCAGAGTCTGGGGAGTCTCTGGGTCAGGAACCTATCCCTCCAGCATGTTTTGTTTATTGTGATGACAAGGTTTAGATCCCTGGAGTGTGTGGCTCTAAGGGATTGGGATTTCTTTAAGTGTAGCATGTTCAACAGCTCTGGGTTTGACATGGCCTTGTATGTTAAGCAGAGATTGCCTCGTAGTAGATGATATGCGACAGAGTATAGCTGGAGTTTTTTAAGGCGGTCAGCATAGGGCATCTGCTTTAGGCCTATGACTCTTTTAGTGAGGTCTTTCTGCGGCCTTTCCAGTTGTTGCAGATGTCTTGAGAGGTACATACCAAATGGGGTGGCTCATGGGAGTATATTTTTCAGAACATTGGACCCAAAGTAGGCCCTGTCCCTAGAGGCCAAATCTACTTTGCAATGAGTGACAAAGGTATGAGGTCTTGCCCAGGTAGCTGCTGCATAGATGGTAACTATTGGTAGTTTAGCACAAAAAGCAGAGGAGGTAGAAACAGTTCTAGTAGAATGAGCTTTTACTTTATCTGGTAGCTGTTTATTTACTGAGTTATAAGTGAACAAAATACAGTCTGACAGCCACCTTAATAGAGTAGCTTTTGCTACAGGCATGCTTTTTTTGCATTCTGAAAAGGATACAAATAGTTGGTCAGTTTTCATGAATTCTTTTGTCCTGTGTAGACAGAAAAATACTGCCTATAAACATCAAATTGGTGAAGCATATATTCTGCTTTATTGCCATACATGGGAAAGAAAATTGGAAAATCTACAGACTGGTTCAAATTAGAATCTGAACACACTTTTGGTAGAAAAGTTGGGTTTGTTTGGAGTGACACCCTGTCATTGTGGAACAACAAATATGGTGGTTTTATAGATAAGGCTTGTAACTCTGAGAATCTCCTAGCCGATGTAATTGCCACTAGGAAAATGGTCTTCCATGTTAAGAACTTTAAATCACATTATGCTGACAGCTCAAAGGGAGGAAGAACTAATCTTGATAGTACCAGGTTTAGGTTCCATGGTGGTAGCGGAGGCCTGATGGGTGGTCTTAAAAGATTAGTGCCTCTGAGAAAAGCCTTCGATAGTCTATGGGGCATAATACTTGGATCTTCATTCATGAAAATTTGAGATTGCTGCTAGTTGTACTCGAATAGTAGTTGCAGCTGCCCCCTCATTAAACAGTTTCGTCAAGAACTCTAGGATGGAAAATATAGATGCTGAATAAGTATCAATATGATTCTGTAGTGCCCAGATTGAAAATATTTTCCATTTGCTGAGGTATAATCCTCTAGTAGATGTCTTGTGAGAACAAATCAGGATGTGTTGTGCTGCGGATGAAAGGTTTTGTAGCCTGGCTATGTTTGCAATTGGAGAAGCCAAGCTGTCAACTTGAGGGTCTGAAGAGATGGATGAAGAGTTCCCGATGAATAGATCAGGAGATCTGGAACCGAGTCCAGAATCCAAGGCTCTTCCTGATGATGAGGCCATAGGAAGGGGAACCAAATCTGTCAAGGCCTGTAAGGAGCTATCAGGATTAATATCCTTCTCCACATACTGGCTTTCGGAAGAACTTTGGGTATCAATGGAAAGGGAGGTAAGGTGTAGAGGAGTCCCAGGGGTCAATCATGTACAAGTGCATCCCTTGGGAATTCTCCTGGATGGGGGATTAGGGCAAAGTAGCTGTTGCATTTTGGGTTCATGGGCATGGCAAAAAGATCACAGCAAGACTGGCCCCGTTTTCGGAAAATTATTTCCACCACTTCTTGTTTCTCTGACCACTCTTGAGACATTAGAATTGCCCTGCTGAGTTTGTCTGCTATCACGCTGGACTTCTCCGAGATGTGCACAGCTATCAGAAAATGTTGGGAGGACATCACCCACTGCCATACTTTGAGAGCCTCTCAACAAAGGGGATAAGATTTGGTTCCTCCTTGTTTGTTTATCTACCAAACCACTGACATATTGTCTGTCAGGACTGCAACTGTTCTCAGTGGAAGAGAGTATCGAAATTACTGCAATGCTAGAAGCACTGCTCTCATCTCTAGGACACTGACATGCAAATGGGCCTTGTGATTTTGCCACATACCTTGGGCTGTCATTCCCTGATAATGCCACCCCCACCCTATCTGGGAGGCATTCATGGTCACTGTGGCCAGAGGGGATGAGAGAATGTAAGGACGACCTATGGTTACTTGTTCTGAATGTAGCCACCAATGTAGGTCCCTTTTGCAAGATTCTGTTAAGATTATCTGGTTTGATATCGGAAGTTCTTGTATGGACCATTGTGTGAATAAGAGACACTATAAGATCCTCATGTGCATCCGAGCTAGGGGGATCATAGTGATTGTTGCCGCCATCATATCCAATACCTTGAGAACTGTTCTTGCCTAAACCTTTGTTTTTGAGAGAAGGTCTCGAACCAGTGCTTGTAGGGTTTGAATCCTGTCTGGCGGAAGTTTCACTGTCATTGTCATGTTGTCTAATTCTGTGCCTATAAAACGATATGCTGAGATTACAATAAGGCAGATTTTTTTATAGTTTATCGTTATTCCTAATTGAGCACAGGTATTCAAAACAGTGTCTCTTGCTTGCAAAAGTCGATGCTTGGTGGTGGCGGGTAGGAACCAGTCATCTAGATATGGAAACACCCAGAATCCTGAATGTCTCAGGTGAGCCATAACCACTGCCATACATTTGGTGAACACTCTGGGGGCTGTAGTGAGACCAAAAGGCAGGGCTCTGAATTGGAAATGATCGGCTCCCAGCCTAAAGCACAGATGACTCCTGGATGGCCTGTCCATTTTTATGTGATAGTACACATCCTAGAGGTCTATAGAGCACATCCAATAGCCTTTCCTCAGAAAAGGGAGTATCAACTGCAGTGTAACCATCTGGAACTTTATTGTTTTTACAGATTTGTTTAAATTGCTGAGATCCAGTATGGGTCTCCAGTCCCCTGTATTCTTTGGAACTAAAAAGAACTTTGAGTAGGTTCAGGATCCTATCTGGTCTGCAGGGACTGGTTAGATGACTCTTCTTTTCTAGCAACTTTTGAATTTCTATGATTGCTTGCCTCCTGTGACTGGGTGGAACATCCAGAATCATTTTCATTAGTGGGGTTGGGATGCAAAAGGGTATAGAGTATCCTCTGGATATGATCCTTTGTACCTACTTGTCTTTTGTTATTTTTAGCCAGGCATCTGGGTGCAAAGATAAGCGACCCCCAACTGCCTTTCGAGGGGGCTTGCTGAAGAATGATTCTCAGTCGCCCTGATTTTGGGGATCCCCCTCTGCCACATAGCCAGCGTCTTCCATTATTCCCTCCTCCTCTGCCTCTGGAGGAGGGTTCACCACGTGTGTCTTGAAAGGTTCTCTGGGAATTTTGAAACCACATTTTTCCTCCCTTTTGCCCATTGGGATAGGGTCTAGAAGGAGTGGAAAAACGAACTACCATGGCAGAGAGAATCTTTCCTTCCTGTTCACATCTGGTCAGTGTTTCATGGACTTTAGGCCTGAAAAGTGATGAACCATCAAAGGAGGTTTTAATGAAGGATGACTTGAAGGGTTCCCCAAATGAACACAAGTGCATCCAGGAATGTCTGCTAAGGTGAATTCCTGAATCCACTGACCTATCTATTCAATCAGCTGCATAGGAGATGAGCCTCATGGATGAGTTCATTACTGAATTAAGAGTGGAGAGCTGGGAAGATACTTTATCTGACACTCCCACAGCTACAGTACCCTGTAGAGTATCTCCAAGATCCTTTAAGAGATGTCTCTGTAACCTGGTGAAGTGATTGAGGTAATTCAGGGGCCGTAATGTAAAGGTTGCTGAAGCGAACATGCACTTACCATATCTGTCCATTGTATGTGACTCCTTGTTCGGAGGATGGACAGATGTGGATGTTTCTGATAACTCCTTTTTGGTGGCTGCCACCACCACCATAGCATCTATGGGAATACCTTTGGTCAGAAAATTCTTGTCTTCTAGAGATGTTATAAATTTATTTGGCCTCCTAGGGACAGGTTCCACTGTGCCCAGAGATTCCCACACCTTTCACCAAACTAATTCCATAAGCTCATCAAAAGGCGGAGACAATCAAGTGGTGGAAGGTTGAGACTCAAAAGCTTTCAGGTAAATGGACTCCTCATCAGAAGGATTAATGGCCTTCCAGCCATTTCTCTGTTTAAGGATTTCCAACATGTTTGCAAAGGAGACATCTTCAGAGGGTGACTGTGGGGAACCTTCTGATTCATTGAAGTCCATGTCTGATGTGAGTGACTCCTCCGGGGAGTCCAAATGTTTCCTCTTACTTAGTCTCTTTCGGGGTGCCTCTTTGGATGGGGCTTCTGTAGAGGTTCCTGAAGAGAGGGGTTCACCCTCTGGGGCTTTCTGATGCTTTGAGTCTCTACTCTGTGGGATAGTTTGTGCAGAAACAGATACCGGCGCTGAGGGGGAGGAATAGAAGGATCCAACAGAGAGGATGCCCATGGGGACAAGCCTCTCTCATAGCTGCAAAAGCCCCCTTCCCATGACTCGAGGAATCCTCCAGCTCCAGCAAGCCAGACGATCCCCCCAGTACCACAAGAGAATTCTCCGAGACTGAGGTAGGAGACAAGCTCACCTGATCTGAGGCCCTGAGAGGCAACTTTGGAACTGATAAAAACTCGGTTCGACTGTCCCCCCTGGACCCGACCGGAGATTGTCAGCCCCTAGACCCCTCAGATGGCACAGATGTAGTCAGAGCAGTCAGAGCCGAAGATGCCAATGTAGGTCTCAGCCCAGACGGGTCCTTCTCTATCGGTTCCACACATTCCAGTTCTGAGGCCACAGTCTGGATCAGAGGAGGAATTGAAGTTTAAGAGATTGGTCTGGTCACTTTCAAAGCCGATTGGCTCAGTTCCAACAAAAATTTTGCCAGCGCCAGCATCCTCAATAGTTTCTGCATGAGACAGTCCATATCATAGTCTGATAGGCTCCTGGAAGAATGAGAGGATGGAGTTGGTGATGCTACAGACTGGAGAATTGGTGACCTATGTATAAAAGAAACTGGCTCTAAGGTAGGTGAGGAGCTCCTAACTTGCAACACCATCTGTCCCGATACAGATGGAACCAAGGTGGAAGGTCTGACAAGTTCAACTAGCTCCGATACTTTTGAAACTTTATTCAATGGCTCCGATCCATCAGAATATGCTGGTGATGGTCTTTTTGAGCCCTTGTCTGATTTCTGAGGGGAAGGCAATGATTTTTTTGAAGGGCTTTGACCCTCTTCCATTCAGAAAAGGAAGACTTAAGTAGTCCCTTAAGAATCACCTTATTCCTTCATTTATGAAGGACTCTTGAAATGAATGAATGGCATATTGCGCAAGTCTCCTGTAAATGCAGGGCCCCCAAACAATAGACACAATCGATGTGACCGTCCATAAAGGACATTTTCTGTGAACACTTGGGACACCTTTGAAACCCTGAAACTTTGGACTCTAGGCTACTTCAACATTTTAGAGATTAATGTCTCTCTATAATCCAAAAACACACACACACACACACACACACACACACACACACACACACACACACACACACACACACACACACACACACACACACACACACACAGGCAAAAATAAATAAGCCCTCTAATTTAAATGGGCTAAATAGCTCTTTTAAGAAAAAAATGAGCTAAAAGGGAAAAAGGGGATTCACACCAAACAAATGCAGACTTTGCTGAAAAATATCACTCTTGTAAAATATAATGCTAGCAATATTAAAGGAAAAGCCCTCTAACTAAAATGAGCTCAAAACATAATACACACCACACAAGCCTAAACCGCAGGCTGATAATAGGTAAAACTTATTAGGTAAGTGGTAGGCTATCTGCCCTTATGGGCCATTTTAAACCTAGCCAACTTCCCTTCTAAAAATGCGGATCAAACCCTGTACCTTGTATGGTGTCCCCACTCTGGGCCAGTAATCAAGGAGTCTGAATCCTCACCACTGGCACTGGGGAGGGACATTCACTTGGAACAAAAAGGGATCCACCCAGTATTTCCAGGTGCAGCTTTCTACATCAAGCACAATTTCCCTTAAGAGCACACAGGGAATACATTCAGTCCATGGTTCGGATTTCTCTATCTGCCTCCCTCCACGTCCCCAATTAGACTCCCCGCTGGTACAGCTATAAGGTTGAGACCTCAGCTGTGTGTCCAAGCCAAATCCTCCATCACCTTCTCTTTGAAACCAGTGTTTCATGTCCCTGCTCCAAGTAGCTGACACATGCACACACACACACACACACACACACACACACACACACACACACACACACACACACACACACACACCTGGAAAGGCTGGCACAGATGTACTAGCTGTGCCTCCTTCTGCCCAGACTATAAGGTAGTCACACTGCCACCAGACACCCCAAAGCCACCTACTCTAAGGCTCTTGCAATGGTAACCAATTATACTGAGTGAAATTAATATTAATACAAATGGTAGTTTGACCAACAGCAAGGCTGTCACCAAAAATATATATAAGTACTCTTGGAGATTAAAATATTCTCTAACAGACCAGCCACAATGAAAAGTTTAAATTTATTTAATAATAAATAATAAAAGAACATACAAATACTAAACATCTATTCACAATAAACACCAGAGTTTCTGTCACAGGAAATATTAAAAATAACACAGGTGCACACAGTTACAGAAAAACAATGCTTAATTAATCTGACTATATTTTCCTGACTGATCTAAAGAATTATTCTTCCCTGGTTACTTACTAGAGCAAGGCAAGATGAAGTAGGTGAGACATCTTTCTTTGTCGGGTTACAAAAACACAGTGCCATGAGATTTTAGTCTCACCTAGTATTAAAATATCATTTTTGTCCTAGATTACAGAATGACATCATATACATTTGGCCATCTGACTTCTGGTTCCCATGCAAACTTCATTGCTAGAAACTGCCAGGATTTAGCACCTATGTGTCAATAATATACACACACAAAGAGCCTTGCTAAGATTTGCTGCAGCTCCTAGAAGCCATAAAACCATAAAACACTTCCACTCTTCCTACAGGAGTCAGGAGCTAATAAACCATACTTTTTACAGACATTGCATCTCTGACTTCATTCAAAACAGAGAGATAACATCTTTATGGCCTAGGCCCAGTAATTTAATTTCTTACTATTTTTCAAAGTCAGCTGGAGCTGAGCTTAACCTCTTCTCTTCCAGCATCCTCTGTTAAAACATATACATTTAAACTGTTACTATAATAATGGGTATATTTCTTTTTATGTACAGCAGAGCACACTGTTGGTACATTTTTAACACAGGCAGCTTTGCAAATACATCTTTCAACATAAGCATCTGTACAAATCAGTTTGATATACAAATGACATATAATTGTTTACAAAATTCCAGCTAGCTGTGCTGGCTTATGTTACACATCCACTGCCCTACTTCTCCTGGCACAAATGGCAATACCTTACATCATCACACCTGATTAGTCAGAGAAAGCTGTAAAGCTAGCTCCCAGGCCATCACTGCCAGCTGGCACTGAGGTATGAAGTTGTACTTCCTTGCTTTTTGGGGAACAACATCACTCTGGTATTGTACATAACCATGAGAAGAGGACCTGGAGTCCTGTGGAGTCCTGGTTGGTGAAGGACATTCAAGGTGTGGATCACTGCCAATATTTCCTTGATGCTGATATTCTTCTGTTCATTCTTGGTCCTCCAATTGGCCTGCACTTACACTCCCATTGACACAGCTCCCCATGTGTAGTCAAATATATCTACCTGTAGAGACTGTGCCAGAACAAGTGGAAAGAAAGGAAGTCCTGGATTATTTCATAGGTAAGTACTAGGCTAGCTGCCCTTGTGAGACATTTTATAGCTAGCTATAGACCCCCTTTCCATGTCTTAGGACACCCACAAATCCTACCTGGATCTACTTGACTCCATCAAGGTACCCCTTAACACCCTGACCCTTGGTGACTTCAACTACCCCAATATAGACTGGGTGAACTATTCATGCACAAATGCACTCACCCAATGATTCCCTGACTTCAGGAATTCTAACGCACTAGATCAGCTGGTCTTATCCCCCACAAGGGGAGATAACATACTGGACTTGGTTCTCACCAACATGGGCTACTGCTGCATCACTCCCATAGTATGTTCTTCTCTGGTGAGATCAGATAATTGGACTGTCTCATTTGAAGTTTCTATCCCACCCAACCCTTCCGCAGCAGTAACCAGGCTAAAAACATTTCTCAAAAGCTGACTACAACCTCCTAAGGGAGGGTATCAGAAGCTTCACACCACCACCCCCAGATGATGCAGGCAACAATGCTGAACAGTACGCCAGTGCAGTATACAGGCACCTGCACAACCGCATGGACTCAGCCATACCCACCAGAACTAAATTCTGCTCTTCAAGGAAACACAAACCTGCCTGGTGGAAATCCTCTATCAACAGGCTTTATAACAAAAGGAAGAAGCTGTTGTCCAAGTGTAAAAAGGAACACATTCCAAACTGGAAAAACTCCCTCCTCTACCTCAACAAACAAATTAGATCACTAGTGAAAACCTCCAAAGCTAATTATGAGTTGAAACTAGCCTCCAAAACAAAGGGAAACCACAAGTCCTTCTTCAGTTATGTTAGGAATCTCCATGGCAAGGCCCAAGTTTGTTCTGAAGTAATACCTAATGATACCACTTACACTGATCCTGCTGACTTAGCCAACTTGCTGGCTGATAGGTTCAGAGCAAATATCACCCTCTTATTGCCCCCCAAAGGCCTAATTGACATCCCCAATACTTGTCCCACACCTCACATCTCTGTAGATCAAATGTTAAAGGCCCTATCCAAGGCAAAGAACACAGCTTCCATGGGACTTGATAGTATCCCAGGCTGTGGGCTGTGTTCTGCACCATCTCCAGCAAGAACTAGCTTCACCATTGAGCACCCTCTTCAACCACAGCCTAACTACAGGCTTCATTCCAGCAGAGTGGAGAACTGCCATCATCATCCCTTTGCACAAAGAGGGTGCCACTACTGACCTAGGAAACTATCGCCCCATCAGTTTGACAAGTCTGATCTGTAAAGTCATGGAGCGTAGTATTATGGGTCTCATAAACAAGGACATAGGCAATCTCCAAGCACTAGACCCCACCCAATTCGGATTTGTCAGGGGCAGATCTTGCCTATTGAACCTAGTTGACTTCTTTGAGACTGTCACCAAGGCCCTGGATGAGGGAAAGTCAGTACATACAGCTTACCTTGACCTGGCCAAGGCCTTTGACACAATCCCTCACTTGGGGCATCATTGAAAAGCTAACACAATTTGGTGTTAATCCTTATTTAGTCAGATGGGTGGCCACCTGGCTCACAGATAGGACCCACAAGGTCAAAATAGGTGCACCCACCTCTGGAAGACAAACAGAAAGAGCCTGTGGCTGACCACGTTTGCCGATGACTGTAACTTGGGTGCTGTCATTTACTCCCCAGTTGATGTTAACATGCCACAAGAGGGTCTCACAACTACAAATAACTGGTGCCAAAGCTATGGCCTTAAGTTAAACGCAAAAAAATGTATTGTACCATTCGGCAAAAACATAGCCCCTACTGATTACCACATCAACAGCAACCCCTTAAGCACACAACCTGTGGTGAGAGACCTGGGTACTCAGGTTGACAGCAATCTCACATTCGACCATCATGTGGCTGCTGTGGTCAGAAAAGCCTTTTACTTGGTTCATCTTATAAGTAAAGGGATTGCATTCAGAAAAAAAAGGAGGTTATTACCTCTGGGAGAGAGGCCATTTGTTTGTTGCTGTTGATTAAAAATCCCAGGAAGACGAGTCTTTACAAGGGTACCAGGTATGACTTCTGAAAGTTCAACTGGGAGAGTAAGGTCAAAACCTTCTGTAGTGATTCAAAACACCTTCATACAGACTCTGCACAGATCAGCAAGTTGTTCAAATAAGGAAAGATGTGAATGCCAAGAGTCCAGCAGTGAGCCACTAATGGAGCAAGGCATTTGGTAAACACTCTAGGTGAAGTGGATAGCTGAAAGGGTGATGCAGGAAACTGATAGTGTGAACTAGACTCAACAAATCTCCAATATCTCCTGAAGTGATGAGCAATGGGGATATGGTGATACATATCCTTTAAGTCCAGGGTAACCTTGAAGCAGTGGTACAGCAGTAGAGGAAACACTGTCTGCAGGGTGAGTATCTTGAATTTGCAGACCTTGACAAAAATACTCAGAAAGGAGAGGTCAAACACCAGTTTCCACAACACTCTTTTGTGGGTACCAGGAAAATTCTGGAATAGAAACCATTCATTCTTTTAGAAGATGGACTGGTTCTCTGCCTTCCACGGAGTCCAGCATAGGAGGGAATAACAAAGTCTAATCTGGTGGGTGAGGGGGAACCCCCTTGAATGGAGATAGACATTCCTTCTACTGTCACCTGTAAACTCTGCCATTGATGTTCAGCACCTATTTGTCAGAAAACACTGATGGCCAAGCGTCCTTGTTGAGAGCTAACTTTTGAGATGGCACACCTGAAGGGGAACTTGAGAACTGACATATGCCATGCAGAGGCACAGTCATAGGTTGGAAGGGGGTTATCCTTTTGGGGGGAGGAACCCCTTTGGTCTGATGAAGCAACAAAGAGAGTTGTGAAAGCGCTTACCAGTTTTATTATTTTTATATGAAGTAAAGATATATGTTTAAACCACTTTTATTGTCATTTCCATTACTGAATAGTGTATGTTTAGCCATGCATTGACTCTGTTTGCTGTTGGATTATTTACATACAAGGTTTGGAGTGGAGCATTTACTGCAATGGTTGTAGCAGGTGGTTTTGTGATTACTGTACTCTTTAAAACATGTTTAGACACTTGAATAACACTGGAAACAATATCTTTCTCACAGAAAAACACTGGAAACAATATCTTTCTCATACACTTTCTGCAGGTAATGATGTAGTGAACTCATCTAAACTATACAAACCCCTCAGTACAAACTTCCACATAAAATACTGGTAATTAAACCCTTTAAAAACTAAAGTGCTGGACGGTACCAGCTTCATTCTCTGAGATTCTAGCCACTTGCCTAGTTTATCTTACAGGACTGGGTTTGATGAAGACATAGTCTCTTTATTGGCAGAGGTTGCTGGGTACATAGAAGCAAACAAGGGAACTTGGAGGCCAGGTATGGCTGAGCACACTCTGAATTTCTTACACATTTTAGGCAAAGACTCGTTCAGCAAAGGATACTGCAAGCTTTCTGACAAACATCCCCCAATGCTGGGATCAATGGAGGAAGGTTGCTACATTTGTCACCTCATCCTGCAAAAGATCATTTACCTTGCTCACAAATGAATACATCCCTAAACTTGTCAGCATTTGAGAAAAAGAAAAGTTCTCTTTGTCTTTCTGAACCTGTTTGTTTTCAGAGGAAAACTGCCTGATCAGGCTGTGACACTTCCAAAACCTCTGATTCTGGTACCCCTTCAAAATCAGGATTCTTAGGTGGTTGAATGGGGTGGTGAGCACCATCATTACCTGGGTTTGCACCCTGTAATCCATGGCCTGGATAATGGAACTAGCCATAGCCACCAGCTCAGGTGAAAATACAGCTTGAGACTGGTGCCCTGTAACATGGCGGGTCATCTGTCTCTTTTATGTATTTACTACACCAGTGGGAGAATCACCAGGGGAGAAGTAGCAACACTGGCAACAGATTCTGCTCCCCTGATGCCCCCTGCTCTAAACAATTTGGTTCTCCATTACCTGAAGCAAGCAATGGCACAGCCCCTGAGGACATGCCTGACCCTCATGTCATGCACAACTGTGATACTAACACCACACCAGGGGACTTGGAGGCAAAACAAGGTGAGTGGTTCGATAGCCTGCCCAAGGCTAGTGTGGAGACACAAGCTGCAAGCCGAGGCATATTGCTGGTTTTATTTTTATGATTTTTAGGTGCACAAGTGACAGGTGGTGGTGGGGGGACCATATCTGAATGCATCCAGCCTGGAGACAAAAAAACTGTCCATAGGAATTTCAAAGACTGGCTACATGGCCACGCCAGTAAAAATGGATAAATCCCACTATTTGTCCTCTGAATAGCAATCTAAAGGCTATTTCTGCAGGGATACTATTTTGAACACTGCACTGAATAAAATGACAGTAGTTTCAGTAACATAGTTCAAAGCACAAAATACATGTCACAAAAGTTTCCCAGTTTTTATAAACAAAGGCTAATTTCATCCACAAAAAATTAGAAACAGCATAAAACAACATTAGACAAGGAATAAAGTATAAACTTATGAAAAATTCCTGTCAGAAATTTTTAACATACAAAATGGCACCAACATCATCATTTAAATGAAAAAAATCATTTAAAATGCTGTAAACTTACTCAGTCATTTCAAATAATCATAACCCCCCCCAAAAAAACAAAATTGCAAAAACATCCTTTTCCTGTCAAAAACTTTAAAATTGAGTTTTTAATCAATGGAAACAACAGATGCAATTAACTAGCTGCTCTGGAAGCACAAAGAAATGCAGGTAAAGTAAAACCACAAGCATATACAATTTTCTAATCGGAAAAAAACAAGCAAAGCAACAGAATGCACTATTTATGCATGGACAGAAAAACGCAGAGGGAAGAAATAAAACTCAAAAGGGTTTATCTAAGCTCAGTAGCTGAAGAGATCAAGAGAAAGGAGCAAAGGAGCAGTCTTGTATGAGATCATTGTCTTACTATGATAGTAGAAAGCTGAAAGGGTCCTGTATGTGGGTCTGAAAGGCAGTCCCTGAAATGCCAGGTGATTGGTCTATCACACCCCCAGACAGGTAATGGAAGGGACTCTGAGCTTTGATAGACTGCAAGAGGAAGGGTATCAGGGCATTACTACCTGAATAACAGTAATACAGTGTGTTGTTGAAAATATTTATATGATGCACTGTTTCAAGTAGGTTGCTTGTTTTTGTTTATACCTTACCCAGACCATTTTGCCATGTTTTCTTCCACTGGCTGCTGGAATAAATATGTCTGACAACTGCATTGAATTAATAAAGTCACAGGAAAGTCTAATTGTACAGGCAAACCCAATTCTCGATACTTTCTGATCTGAGAACAAAGGATTTCCTTTTAAAATATAATGCAGTACTATAGTCTAATGTAAAATGAACTTTAGACCCAGAAGTATCCAAGTATCCTCCAGATTTTTTTGGTTTACAAATTCTCTCTCTGTTCTTAAGATCCAGCAGCTATCTGATGAAAAAACTGCCTAGGAAGGTTTGAATTTTGAGTCTTAGATGTGCTCTGACAAGCTCTTTCAATAATAATAGAAAAATATGGTCCTATTACCTTTTGAAACTCCATGGTAATGAAAGATATTGGATTTTCAACATCCAGGCCTTCCTGAGGACCCAGTAAATGCAAATTATTCCTCCAGACACAATTCTTTGTTATCCACCTTGTTTTCCAGTTTATAGGTACAGGAATTCAGCTTTTGAATCTCCGTGGAATATTGTACTGTAATAGCATTTAACAAGACAATCTCTGCCTGATTGCAGGTTACACTGTGCTCTACTGCAGCCAGTTTATGATCCGTAGCTGCATTCAATAA